>NC_056744.1:1769974776-1770151896 GCF_019279795.1 Protopterus annectens
TCCTGGTATGTGAGTGGCAGATCAGTATAGAGTTATGTGAGTGAGCACTGACAGATATTTGGTTACTGACCCTATACACTGCAGGGAACTATGTCACAGCAGAAATTGTTCTAGTGTACACATTCTATGTTTGTCTGGCCAGTAGTCCCCTCCCCCTTATATGTGTCTCTTTGCCCTTTTGTAGTGTAGTTATGGTCTTTGTTCACAGTTGCTGCTGTTATGTATTTGTAGTAATGGTGTGAGTGGGGTAGAAGTAGTAACATCACACACAGGGTTACAGACCTCACACCTCTGGCTGTACCTGTTAAGTGTATTGTGAAATATTGTGCCACATAGATCTGCTGTGGCCCTCAGATGGCTTCTGTTGCACCATTGTTGTCAGGTTACAGGTTGGCCATAGCTGTCAGACTCTTACAGACAGATATCTGGACAGGCCCATATATAACAGTCAGACACAGGCTCAGACATGGGGGCAGGGTCTTAATAGTGCTCTTCCAAACTTACACAGTTGGTGGAATGGTCTTGTATTAGCTTGAAATTACTTTTAGGGATGACATCTGCATCTCTACTTTCTGTCATTGCTGTTTTCACATCAACCTTTATCGGTTTGCCAATAGTTTGTCAGGCAAATGCAATCTTATGACAAGCAGAACAGATATATAAGGCATATGTGTGGACATTCTGCGACACCATGTCATTCCACGGGTATGGATGGTGCCCACTTACTTGCTGTCAGTACTGACACAGTGACGTGGCAGCCTTTATATCCTGGCAGTCAACTTGTCACAACCTGCTGTTGTAATAGGCACTGTGTAGGTTACTCAGACCTGTCTACTATCCATATGTGTGGCTCCCTGTCCCTCCATTGTCCAGCTTTCCTGCAGTAACAAAAATTGAGTTCTGGCCAGTGTGTAGAATTTCTACTGTTGGCATAGCTGACATGCAAAAGAGTTTCCATGCCCCGTCTCGAACCATGGACCCTAACAACTACAGTACTGCACAAAGCCACAACAGCCACCAGCAAGTAGTGTATACTTGCTGACACTATTAACCTCAAACACATAGCACATTGACCCCTGCATAGTGCGGACATGGAACATGTTATCAAGTTGATTGTGACAGCCCTGGCAATGTATGGCCTGCTGTTATCACCTTACAGACAGAGATGTTACTGCAGTTCTATGTGAACACAGGTGTGTTGAGGGGAGTGGGCATACCTCTCAAGTGTGCACATCTTTACAGACTGTGCAGTTGCTTAGCTCATAATTTGGGCCCATTTGTCATAATATTGTGGTTGCATGTGAAATAATCATGAATACGTTACAGACTGAAGTTAAAAAGTAATGACAGATGTGAATTTCAGACTTCTTGACCTTCAGTGACGTCATACTACTGCAACGGCTGTTATCCTATCAACATGTTGTGTTTGTAAGTGCAATATTTATGACTTGTCCCTGTTGTATTGCATGGCCCCATGTCCCTCCATTGACCAGCTTTCCTGCAGTAACAAATATTGGCTTCTGAACAGTGTATACAACTCCTAGTGTAGGTGCAGCTGACATGCAAAATAGTTGCCATGGCCAGTCTGGAACCATAGGACCTGTAAACAACAGTACTCTACTTAGCATGAAACAGCACTCATTGCAGGCATTCCTTGCCGTGGAGGATGCTGACATTTGTGTAGTCCCTGGAACCTGGTTCAAAGCTGTGGAGAGCACCCCAACCTTACCAGGTTACTCATCCTACCATACCTTCAGATATCAAATTGAGGTCCACAAAGCCAAAGGAGGTGGAGTTCACAATATTTAGCAAAGACATACACACATCCAGGCTGGTCAAACGGTATGACACACAGGAGACATGGCAAGTGCAGTTAATTGCTGACAAAACACATATTCAAATCATAGCTAGCTACAGACCCCCAACCATGACTCAGGACACCCACTCCAGCTATCTGGAATTACCTTAATCTGTCAAGATTCAACCCACTACCCTGATCCTGGGTGACCTTAACTACTCAACCAAACATGAATGGCCAGAGATTCCACAATTTCATCAGTGGAAATCATTGGATCAGCTGGTCAACACCCCTACGAGAGGTGAAAATATCTTATACCTGGTCCTAATCAACATGAGTAGCCACTGTAGCACTCCTACAGTGTCATTCTCCTTGGTAAGATTCAAGCATAAAGTGGTCACTTTTGAAGCCACTATCTCCACTGACCCCCTTGTCAGGATAACAGGAAAAAACATGTTCAAAGCTGACTACAATCTCCTCAGAGCAGGTATAAGGAACTGAACAGCCACCATCCCTTTAGTTGGAACTTGCACTAATGTTCAAGCCTACACCAGGAAAATATATGAGCACCTACATAGCTGTATGGACTCAGCAATACCTGACAGGACCAAATCATCTTCCTCAAGGAAGAGTAAACCTGTCTGGTTGACAGCAGCAATAAACAAAGTCTGCCACAGAAGGAGGTAATTGCTGTTCAGGCCCAAGAAGGAGCAGGTGCCAAGTTTGAAGCAATCTCTCCTTTGTTTGAACAAGCAAATAAGGTTACTGGTGAAATCCTGTAAGGCTAACTTCAAATCCAAATTGGCCACATCCACCAAGGACAATCACAAAGCATTCTTCACATATGTCCACAAAACTGGTGGTCAGTAGCCCCACATACACAAAAGCCATAGATATAGCCAACCACCTGGGAGGCAGGTTCAGTGAAAACATTATCCCCTGTTCCCCCCATCAGTACAGCATGACATCCCCAGCACCTGCCCACCTCCCCTTATCATCATGAAGCAGTTCCTTAATGCCCTCTCAAAGGCAAAAAATAAAGTGTCCGTGGAACCCAATAATATCCCTGCCTGTATCCTACATGAATAGAGGTGTGACCTCTTAGCTCCATTACACACCCTATTCAATCACAGCCTGAGCACCAGCTTCATCCCAGCTGCATGGAGGGCAAGCAGTATTATCCCTCTACACAAAAGTGGAGCATCCACTGATCCAGGCAATTATAGGCCCATCAACCTAACTAGCCTGATCTGCAAGGCCATGGAATGCATTATCATGGACCTTATAAACAAAGACATTGGCAACCTCCAAACACTGCACCCCACACAGTTTTTTTTTTGTCCAAGGGAGATCATGGCTGTTAAATGTGGTTGACTTCTTCAAAACAGACACCAAAGCCATGGACAAGGGGAAGACAGTGCACAGTGCCTACCTTGACCTAGCAAAATCTTTGATATTATGCCACACTTGGGCATAATACATAAATCCTCCAAGCTAGGTATCAGCCCGTATGTTACTAGATGGGTAGCTAACTGGCTCACTGATAAAACCCACTCAGTCAAAGTAGGGGAAGCCACCTCTAGTAGTAGAACTGTAATGAGAGGTGTACCCCAAGAATCAGTCTTGGGACCTCTACTCTTTGGTATATACTTGTCTTGGGCGCAAGCCACAACCAGTGGTCTGTGGCTGACCAAGTGTGTAGATGACTGCAGGCTGGGTGCTGTCTTAAATTCCCCTAGTCATGTGAACATCCTCCAAGAGGGTCTTACCAAAACTAATGACTGGTGCCAGAAGCATGGCCTCAAAATTAATGCTGAGAAATGCATCATTAGCCCCTTTGGGGTAATTGTCATCCCACTACTTATGACATTAATAACAACATACTAAGCATGCAATCAGTCATGAGGGACATGGGCACCCAGGTTGATAGCAACCTGACTTTTGACCACCACATTGCTTCCATTGTACAGAAGGCTGTCTACATGGCCCACCTCATAAAACAGGGTATGTCATCCTGGAACAAGGAGGTCATAACATTCCTGTATTCCTCCCTTATCTGACCCATTATCAAATACAATGTCCCCTTCAGCATGTACCTTGCCATGCACATGCAGCAGTTGAAGAGACCACAGAGTTTCCTGACCAGGAAAACCCAGGGTCTCAAACACCTATCCTATACAGATAAACTAAAAGCCCTGTCCCTCTAGTCGGTAACTCAGACTGCTCAGAGGTGGACCTGTGTCTGGCATAAAAGGCCATGTCCTACCCAGCCTTGATGGAGTTGCTGCATATCTGTAAGACAAACTAAACTCATGCAACCTGCATGCAAGGTCTTAACCTGGTCTGTGACATGAATAGAACTTGTTTGTGGGATAGATTTGTGTCCCAAAGACTCGGCCATTTGTGGAATAGAGTGCCTTTCCATGTCATGCAGAGAACTTCTCTAGCTTTCTTTAAGAGGAACCTGGACAACTTGATGGGAAACAGAACATACACCCCTGGTATCCCACCTGTGTCCCTGATGGACAAGGGATACAGGTGCTGACTATAAAGGAACGTGGGCAAAAGTCTTGGCTCGGCCTATAAGGGTCTCTGGACCAATGGCCTGGTATCATCCTATGAATTTATGAACCTATTACTGTAGACTTTACTGTCATTATTTCAGACTGTCCTGCAATGTTATTTGAAATTATTCATTGTGAGTCTGTAGTTACTGTATTGATTTAGTATTGTCTTGTTCCTTTTTTAGTTATTATTAAATGTAGGTAAACCTTGTAATCATTTATTTTCTGTATAGAACTAAGTAAGCTATTAGAGTACTTGCATGTGTATTCAGTGACACTGTATAGCCCACTGTAATAGCCTTGGTCTTAGTCACACTTACCATTTGGCTAATAGGCACATCACACAATAGGATTCGTCACCCTTTGGTAAGGGCCTTACAGTAACTGATAAAGAGCTGGATTGTGGCAGTCAGAAATACCTTTAAGTGTGGGCAAAAGGCGCCATAACTGGTAAACCTGTGCCAGCCTTTCCTAGGAGTGTGTGTGTGTGTGTATGTGATTCATAAATCAAATCTCAAAGTGCGTGCGTCAGCTACTTGGGTAGGGACACAAAGCACCACTTGGACAGAGAGGGTGATGGATGTTTTGGCTTGGGTGCTATGCTGAGATGTTAACCATATAGCTGTGCATGTGGGGAGTCTTATTGGGGATCTAGAGAGAGGGAGAAACTAGCCTCTGACTGACTTTGATCTATTTGTGCACTGAAGGGTAATTGTACTTTATTGTGTGTGTACTTGTTAACTTCTCATCATATAAGTCCCTCATTGGTGGCAGTGGTGAGGATTGAGGCTCCTTGATTACTGGGCCAGTGCAGGGATGTCACTTTGACAGTACATACTGGTGGATACAGCTAGCATATCACATCATGTACCATCCTTGTGCCCCTCTCAGTCTGCCGATGTCATACAGAATTATTTCACTGATTCTACAGGTCTCCCTGACCATTCCTGACATATTTTGGCTAGGTCAGTGTGTACCCCACACCTGTATTTGATTGCCTGACACCTATAGCTAGCATTTCTGGTGAGCACCTGCAGCAGGACAGCAGGTTATAGATACTAGTAGTGGGAGGATGCTGGCTCTGGCTCAGCAGCAGTGCATACATACTGAGCATCCAGCATAAGGGAATGGATACAGTACCAGATATTCATGTACAATTACTGTATCCCCAGGGGTCTGACATGTCACAGACACATTCCCCAAACTCTGTGGACAACTACATGTATTGGCCTCCTGGTGTGTGGGAATACACATTTGTCTGGTGAGGGGGCATACATCTATCAGGCACATGTATCCATTTTAAAAAACCTGTGTACTGCAGATGTCAGACACCTATGAGGAGGTCACCCTACACCACATATGCACTGATCTCTGTTATTGTGTATCCAAGATGTTCCTGGAATGTCCACATGCACCTGTAGCACCAATCACCTATTTGTCAGTTGTAAGCTGAATGCTATGGTACTGTAATGTTGCTCATAGGGGACACCCAGCAGTCGATAGCAGTGATGTGTGTGGATACATAACAACACAGTATGTCACAGTTGTCAGGCTATTTCTGGTAGTCCTGGTACCACTCCTGGGGAGTATGTATGACACCGTGTAGAGGGTAGGCCTTACAGCCTATAGGTGTATGGTAGATGTTTGATGGCCTGGTATTCCCTGGTGGGGAACCTCTGTGATGTCCCCAGCTGCTGCATGTGCTGTGTGATGTGAATAATGAATGCAGGATTATGCACATTAATGGTTCTCATTGGGGGGAACATGAAACATCCGGATTGGGGGGGGGGGGGTAATGCATGCTGTAATGCCAGTATGTTGGCTATACTCCCACACATACTGTACTGATAGATGGCAGGGGTGTGATGTGGGTGTTAGCGGTGAATAGTGCTAGCAAAAGTGGATGTGCAGAGTTTGTACACAGTGGTGGCCAATGTATGCAGTCCTGTGATGTGCTCCCCTGTTCATGTCTTTCAGGTAGGGTGTAAACCACCCTTCTCAGACTCCAAGACTGCAGCAATCATCAATGCCACAGACTCCATCACAGGGTAATGTTGGGAAGGAGCCGGAAAAATCTGCAGGAAGGCAATGCCCTGTGGGCAGAATTGGTAGCAACAGTCAATATGGGACACCGGTACAGGACCTACAAACAGGTTTGACTCCGTGACACAGACCTCATAGACAATGCACAGCAAAAGGCTTCAGCTGTGACCAGGGACCGTGATGCCACAGATGGAGGGCCTGCTACTCAAGCACCACTCACAGTCACTGAGGAGTCCCTCACAAACCTTGGTGCAGCCACTGCTTCCCAGGAAACTATCACTACATATGTCATGGAGGTGGGTGGCATAGAGTCAACAGCTGAGGAGCGTGCAGATAAGGCCCCAGTGGGCATCATGTCAATACTGTAACATTCATAGTGGCAGCCTTTGCATACCTGGATGCATATGTCAAGTCAAACTGCATTTGCGGGTGGGGTTTTGTCATGCACACAAGTGCACACCTATTGTGAATGTCAGCAATTTGGGTAGTATTATAGCTTGTATCGTACATGTTCATGATTGCACATATTATTCTGTACCAATGCCACATGTGCATGTGCTGACAATACCTCTCCTTCACAATTACATAAGTCCCTCTGGTGTGGCTGAGGAACAGCAACCTGAAGCCGGTGAGTGTGGAACTGTCTTGTTGTGGCTGACCAATACCGTAGGCATGTTGAGGGCAGCCAGTTTTCCATGCACACAACTATTATGCTTAGCCATATTGCAATATGTGCATGTTCACATGTGGTGGGGTTAACTGCAGTGCATCATATTGGTCATCACGGGAGCCTGTTTGCAGAAGCTTTAACATATTGGCATGTACTGTTGTATAGCTATTTCCACTGTGCTGTGAGATATATGAGGAGTGGCAGTATGTCCCTCCATTGACCAGCTTTCCTGCAGTAACAAATATTGGCTTCTGGACAGTGTATACAACTCCTACTGTAGGTGCAGCTGACATGCAAAATAGTTTCCATGGCCAGTCTGGAACCATAGGACCTGTAAACAACAGTACTCTACTTAGATGACTAAACCACAACAGCCAACAGTAAGTGTTGTCAACTTCCTGACAGCATTAACCATGCACAGACATAGCACATTGACCCCTGCATATTGTGGACATGGCAGAAGTTAGTAAGTTGATTTGGACAGCCGTGGGAATGCGTGGTCTGCTGCTATTACCCTGCAAACATAAATGTTACTGCATTTCTATGGGAACATGGGGTGTATTAGGGAGATGGGGGGCATAACTCTCAATTGTAAAAATTACCACAGACTGTCTAGATGTTTGCTTTATATTTTGGGTCCATTTAGCACAGTATTGTGGTTGACTTGGAAAATACTGGCATATCATTACAGATCGGAGTTAGAAAGTGACATTTGATTTTCAGACTTCTTACCCTTCAGAAATGTAATGCAACAGCAACACCTGTTGTAATATCACTGTCTAGGATAGTCAGAGCAATAGTTCATAATTGTCCCTACTTGTGGCCCTTTGCCACACATTTCTTTATGGCTTTGTACAGCTGACAAGCTGGGAGAAGCTGAGAGGTGTGTATTGGACTCCAACATAGACCTCCATGCATGTGACCTATGACCCAACAGTTTGTTAGTGCCCTCATATACTGCAGTGGGTTTTGTCACCTAGGGGAATACTGCATATTCTGTGGAAGTCAGTATTTTTGGACATTTCCTGTTGTCCCATATAGCTGTCAGGTGTCTGCTGCTATCTCAGTAGACCACCCCATTCCCTTGCATACATGCAGCGATACCACAGATATGCTACCACAACATACTAGTCCATTCATTAGGTGTTAAGAAGAGTGGCTTACCTTGTGCCTGGGGTAGTTGTGAGGACAGTGCTATAGGGCTGATTCTGTCAGATGCAGACAATACACAACCTATACATGGTAAAGTACAAGTAGTGTGATGTGTGTGGCATCCTTTTTACTGTGTGTGCGAGTCAGAGAGAGGTGTTAGTCCCTGGCTCCCTAAGGTGTCACTGTAGGTGCTATGCATTGCCTCTTTGCCAAGGCTAGGATGTACTAGGTACACATACGGCTCCCTACAGGGACAGGCTGAGGGGGTTCCTCCTCTGAGTCCCCCTGTGCCTATGGGGACCTTGGCAATGATGGGGGCCTGTGTCCCCCTTCCCTGTGATGTTCCTGCTGCTGCTGTTTCTGAAGGATCATATTGAGTAGCATGGCACATACTAAGAACATGTATGCACATGTGGCTGGAGAGTACTGCAGGGTTTCACCAGATATATCACGGTAGCGGAAACATGACTTGAGCATCCCAAAACACATGCTCTACAATGTTCCTAGTTTGTGCGTGTGCGTCATTATGGCATTCTTCAGAGTGTGTGTGTGTGTGTGTGTGTATGTATGTGTGTGTGTGTGTGTGTGTGTGTGTGTGTGTGTGTGTGTGTGTGTCTGTGTGTGCATTTCTGATGGGTGTCATCATCCATGGTTCCAGCACGTACCTAGCATCCCCCACTAGATGGCTATAAGGGATGTCCCCTCAGCAAATACCTGGTACAGCTGTGAGGCATGCCAGATGTGGGAGTTGTGATAACTGCCAGGGCTGCCAACACACCCATTGATGATAATGCCCTGGGCATTGCACATGACCTGGCATTTGATGGAGTGATAGCCCTTTCGGTTGATGTAGACTCTACTTTCTTCACTGGGTGGTGCTTTGATGTGGACATGAGTGGAGTCTATGGCACCCAGTACCTCTGGGTAGTGTGTTACATGGTGGAAGAGATGCATATTGCTGATCCTCTCCTCAGGTTTGCTGGGGAAATAAATGTGCTCACTGGCATGTCTTAGCATGACATCCAGAAACTGGTGGAGTACCCTGGATGCGGATGCCTGTGAAACTCCCTTGATGTCCCCAGTAGGTCTTTGGAAAGTAACTGTAGCTATATTCTTAAGGTTACACATACCTTTGTTTCCACTGGGATGGGTTCCCCTCTGTTGGCTCTGGATCTGAGGTGAGTTGCTGTAGTATGTCCCTGTCCACCCTATAGCACTCTACCATCTCCAGCTCATGTAGCCCCTGAAAGGTTACCCTGGGTCTAAACACTCTTCTCCTCCTCAGTCTGGGCCAGTTGTCAGCATCATCATCTTCACTGCCCTCAGTCTGTAGTACGTAGAGATGTGGCAAAGCAGAAGCAACCCCTAGCATTTTGTCAGTTAAAATTCCCAAGTGTGTACTCCAATAGTGCAAAGTATGTGGGGAAATCAGATTGAAGGGTGTCTGCATACTTTACACTGGTATGCTGCACATGCAGCCTATGTGATTGGCTGACTATGACATATTCCACTTTCCAGCTACATTAGTGAGAGGTTTGAATGTCCCACTGTGAGTGGTAGAGGCCTTATTAGTCATTTATAGTTGACTGCCTTTTATATGCTATTTCCTTTTTTTCCCCAATTTCCTCTAGTTTAACCCATGGGGATAGTGTAAACACTGATGAGCAGAAAGAACCTTCCCCTGTACATGAGCACACTCAGCATTTCTATCACCAGCCTCAGACACCCCCCTGCTTAGCTGTGCATTGCTGAGTGTAAGCAGAAGCCACGGAGCTCCAATGTGCTTACATAATGCATGACACACACCCTTTTCATGTCAGCTGCCTCTTCTGCCTACACCATCACATTGTACTCCCTACATGGTTAGGCACCTGCAGACATGGTGGCCCATTTTGCTAGTCAGTAAACTTAGCTATTTGCATACACCTAATTATGTATACCCTAATTACAGCACTACGCGAGAGCCTATGTCCTTAGCAACCACTGTTTTCTGCTATTGTATGAGTCTGCATGCTGGCCAGTATAATGGGGAATTTAATTTTAGCTTAAATAATCCCCTTTTAATATTTTAAATTTATGTTTGTCAGATCCCATGCTTGGGCACAGCTGCACTCTGTCTAAACATGCCGTATGTGCAGTAGAAATTAACCTTTGTTTTTTCATATTTTGCATTAGTTTTACATGCCAGTGGCCACAGTTTTGACCATTGGCATGCTTGATACAACTAATACATGCTTTGCTTTTAGTTGTCATAACCCCATTTTTTATTTTGCAGTGTGGTACACAGACAGCTCCCACATACATTTCTAATGCAGACACAGCTCCTACATGGATGCTTGTCTGCTTCCTGGATTAGTAAATTACCTCATTTGCATGGTTTTCACCAGCAAATGAGGCAATTTACATTCCATGATCACCTCCGTGGTTAAAAAGTGCTGGTAGGCTTGTGCACACCCCCAGCATGTTTCCTGAATTGCACAGCCTCCAAACTCTGTGTTCAAGCAATGTCACTATGCTTACATGGAGATTAGCTCCATGTAAGCATTGTTGAATTACCCCCTATGTGTGTGACTAGAATGGTTGCTGAGATATTGTAACTTGTTTACAAAATATTACAAATGTAATTGTTACTGTGTTTACTGTCACTTACAAATTCTGTTTATGACCTAGACCCTAAGGAACACCACCACTATAAAAATAGTTTGTGTTGAAGAGTTTGACATTTATACTTCTTTCATAATCCTTATGGTTCCAGAGATATGAATATTTGTTGAAATGTGAGGACATAATTTGATTCTTTCAAAAGGCGTAGGCGATGCCATTAGAAGTTACAGTGTAAATTTCCTGAGCTCCATTAGAGTGAATGAGTTATTTCAGAAAGGAATACAAGTCTTCTGGAGTGAATGCAGTGATACCTCTTAAAGTGGCAATTGTAGACCGATAAACTCACTTTGACAATTGGATCCTCTGTTCTGTATACTGAAATTGTAGCAGCTGTATTCCATTCAGAGTGGAAAATAATTAAGAATTTAGTGAACCCTGCTACAGCTGTTTAACAAAAAAATGTGTGGCCACTGGCCACTACCTATATAGCCTCCAGCAGCAAAAATAAACAATAATAATCCAACAAACCACTTCAGTGTGACTCCCAAAAACCAATACACCTATGGAAGCTTATTTGCTAACATTTGATAATATACAACTAGAGGAAACTAGACAAATGCTTAGAGGGCAAGGGTGATTTTCTCAAATCTAACCTTGGACACACTAAAGACATAAATGAACGTTTGGGAAGTTGATGTACACACCTTTCAGAAACTGAAAAATTAAATTCTAGCTATGGCTGTGGCTCCCCCTTTGATGCAGCATAAATTTCAGAACTGGACATTCAGTATGGTGAAACTGGTAAGGTAAATATGTCTGGTCAAATACATATTTTAAAATTGTGGCTAAAACATCATGTAAATAATTAATGAAAATAAGAAAAAACACCACAAATATGAAGAAAAATACTCTTTTAATGAGCGCTTTCGTCAATAGATACACTTGACTTCATCACTTCCTTTTAAAAGCTAGGCACCACCACATGACCACAATTAATTTCCTCTACAGCATTCAAATTGTATTGCAACACTATTTCTCAAGCTATATTGCGTCTAGAGGATTCAGGTTGAATTGCAACACTCTATTTTAAAACTAAACATTGAAATATATGTGAAACTTGATTAAGAAATAATAATAAAAAAATTGCAAGACAAAATAAAGTACAATAGTGTTTGTTCTTCACAGTAACCCATATGTATAAATAAATAACAAACATCAATCCAGCATACTGTTGATGCACTAAGACAGTATAAAAGATGTATTATAAACATACATTGGTCACATTTTCCCTACTTTCCTTATTTGCTGGGCGAGTTAAAACATTACAAAACTATCAAAGATAAAATTCAGCTTTCAGTTTTAAATAACTAGAGAGGGAAATAGTATCATTCAACCCAGGGGGGTTGTTGGCATTAAATCTTAACTGCCACATGCATTCTCTAAATTTGAGAAACAGTTCTCGTGGACACCCCCCCTGTTGTTAAGAACAACTTGGTAAAAGGCAATAAATTTAAACCTATGGTCAGGATTTTCCTTGATATGCATTTTTTTTCATTGGCTTTTTTAATATCATAATTGTGTTTGTATACAAGCACTTTGAAAGACTTATAGCCTTGCCTATGTAAAATCCTTCACAGGACTGACATAAGGCTGCATAAACTACGAACGTGCTGTTACAATTCAACCTATGGTTCAAATGTATTAGACCATAATGTGGAATATGTAAGGTGTTCATTTCAAAAATGCTGGAACACTGTATACAATGACCACATTTGGTCATCCATCCTTTTCCATTGGTTTTATAACCCTCTGTGTTTTGTTCAAGTAATTTTTTAAAACAAGCATCTTTTTTATATACAACACATGGCTCCCCCCCCCCCACATTTTTTAACAATTCTTGATCTCTAAAAATAAACCAATTCTTATTTAATATGTCCTTGATGTCATAAAATAATGGGTTATAAGTTAAAATAAGGGCCTTGCTGAAAGCTTGGGTCATGTTAGTATCTTCACTCAAAATGTTAATATTAGAGGTAACAATACCAGATGTATCAGTCCCTAATAATGGAAAAAGTGTCCACATACCATTTTTTCCATGACCTCATTAAGAATTGGTTCAATAAAATTGTTAGGATACCCTCTTTGTTGTAACATACCCCTCAACTTGTCCTTCTCTTCATATAACATTTCAATGTCACTGATCATACGTGCCAATCTAACACATTGACCTTTGACAAGTGACTTTTTTTGAAAGTCAGGGTGTCCACTCTCATAGTGTAAGAGGGTATTAGAATATGTGGGTTTTCTGTATATTGCGGTTTTAAAGTTCTGTTCTACTTCATTTTTGATAATAAATATATCCAAAAAATTTATCTTGTCACTGCTTTGTTCCATACCAAAATTTAAAAAAGATGTACTAGTATTTACAAATTCAAAAAAATCTGTAATTCATTTTCACTGCCTTCCCAGAGAATTAATATATCGTCCAAATATCTCCCATAGAATTTACACAGCTTGAATAGCTCTGAAGTGAATATCTGAGTGAGTTCCCACTGGGCGACAACTGTATTGGTAAACAGGGGGGCACACAGGCCGCCCCCATTGCTATGCCTGCTGTCTGTTTAAATAGCTGGTTCTCAAATATGATGTAATTGTTGCTAAGGACCAATTCCATTAAAGTTCTAAACATTAATATCCTTTCAAGCCTTATATTTGTGTTATTGCATAAAAAATCATAAAATAGGTCAAGCCCTTCTTCATGTGGTATTATGCTAAATAAATTTTTTATATCAATGGTAGCCAAAATTAATTTATTACTATATAATTGTTTCTTGATTTTCTTCAAACAATCCCATGAATCCTTGAGTATGTGTTGGTAATCAAGAAGCGTAGATTTTAAATGAAAATCAAGAAATTTGGCTAAAGGTGTTTTCCATGCTTTTGCATCCACAATAGGCCTTGGGGGGGGGGGGGGGTTCTGATGCTTTTATGTATCTTGGGGATTCCAAATATTGTTGGAGTTTTGGGGTACATTTGTGCTACAAAGCTATGTTCTTCCTGTGTTATCTGATAGTTAAATAATAAATCATTCAAAGTGACATCAATATTTCTGTTAGTTATATTAAACTCATTTAGTGAGCTTTCCGCATAATAGTCTTCATATAAAATCCCCAACATTTTGTCCATGACCACCAAACCTCCCCCCTTATCAGGCCTCATAATTCTAATGATTTATTGGAACAAATACTCTGGAAAAGTCTTGTTTCACACTCTGTTAAATGAAATGTAGTAATTTTGGATTTCTTTAACAACATTCTGATATCATTCATACATATATTTTCAAATAAATGAATAGTAGGGTAGGGTGGAGGGTTGAGTGCACTCGTTCTTGTACAAACCTTTACTGATTCATAGATACCATTCTTCTGAAAAAAGCAATTTAAATTTAATTTCCTAGTATATATTTTTAAATCTAGGAAATATTTGTCAACATTAACATTTCTTAATGGTACAAAATTCATGCCCTTTTCAAATAAAGAGGCCCATTCACCAGTAACAGTTTTACTACTGTAATTGTAAACCATAAAATCATTATGTTCATTAGTCACAACAGTACACACTTTATGTTCAATATCACTATTTTCAGATGCTAGAAACGTCTCTGTGTTCTGCCCCCCCCCCTCCCTGAATAACCATTTTTCTGTCCATATTGGTAACTCCCATTTGTATTGTTCTAGTCCCTGTTGGCATCCTGTTGCCTCTGGTTCCGGATTGTTTCGGATCTTCTGCAGGGTTCCCCTAAAGGGGCATTATCCATTTCATACACATTAATGTTATAAGGGAAAAGAAGATTAAAAAACTTGCTAGGGACAAAAATTAATGTGATAATGGTTGGGTCTTCCCTCTTCCTAAAAATAGGGGCATATATGATACTAACAATTCAAGTGGTGGTGTGCAGCAGAATATTAACAGCTTGGAAGACTCTTCAGCTATGTCTAATGAACTTGAAATGGATAATGCCCCTTTAGGGGAACCCCCCCAGAAGATCCGAAAGGATCTGCAACCAGAGGCAACAGGATGCCAACAGGGACTGCAACCATACGAATGGGGGTTACCATTATGGACAGTGAAATGGTTATTCAGGGAGGGGGAGGGGGCAGAACACTGAGATGTTTCTAGTATCTGAAAATAGTGATGGTGAACATGAGGTGTATACTGTTGTGACTAATGAACATAATGATTTTACAATTTACAATTACAGTAGTGAAACTGTTACTGGTGAACGGGCCTCTTTATTTGAAAAGGGCATGAATTTTGTACCATTAAGAAATGTCAATGTTGACAAGTATCTCCTAGATTTAAAAATATATACTAGGAAATTAAATTTAAATTGCTTTTTTCAGAAGAATGGTATCTATGAACCAGTTAAGGGTTGTACAAGAACAAGTACATTCAACCCTCCACCCCACCCTACTATTAATTTTTTTGAAAATATGTGCATGAATGATATCAGAATGTTGTTAAACAAATCCAAAATTACTACATTTAATTTAACAGAGAGTGAAACAAGACTTTTCCAGAGTATTTGTTCCAATAAATCATTAGAATTATGAAGCCCGATAAGGGGGGAGGTTTGGTGGTCATGGACCAACAAATGCACATAGATAAAATGTTGGGGATTCTATATAGAGACTGTTATGTGGAAAGCTCTCTTGTTGTTCTTCTTTCAGCTTTTCCCAGTTAGGAGTCACCACAGCAGGACTCCGGTCAGCTAATGATTGGCAGTAGATTTTTACAGTGCCGAGGTGCCAGCTCGATGTCCAACCTTCAACGAAGGCACGCCCATTCTACGCATGTCTTTCGAATGCCACTTGACCATGAGGAGGACATGCAGACTCCACACAGAAGGCACTCCAGCTGAGAACTGAATGGGAGAACCTCTTGATGTGAGGTGACAATGCTGCCATTGCACCACTGCGGCTTTATGTGGAAAGCTCTCTAAATGAGTTTAATATAGCTAACAGAAATATTGATGTCACTTTGAATGATTTATTATTTAACTAGATTTAAAAGCCGGTCACAAGCGGTGTCCCACAGGGCTCAGTCCTGGGCCCCCTCTTGTTCGGCATCTATTTTTCAGAAGTACAGACAAACATAGGAGGATTGTGGCTGACAAAGTTTGCAGATGACTGCAAACTGGGCGCCATAGTCGAGAATCCATCAGACACAGATATCCTCCAAAGAGGTCTCATAGAAATGGATAACTGGTGCCAGAGCCATGGCCTGAAGCTGAACACCAAGAAGTGTATAGTCATACCCTTTGGGAAAAACAAGGTAACCTCAAACTATCATACAGGTGGCAATCCATTAAGCACGGAAGAGGTAATCAGGGACCTAGAGACCCAAGTAGACAGTAACCTCTCTTTTGACACTCATGTTGCCAAAGTGGTTAGGAAAACCTTCTACATTGCCCACCTGATCATGAAGGGATTCACATCCAGATCAAGGGAGGTCATTGTTCCCCTGTACTCTTCACTTATTCGACCAATGATTGAATACAATGCCCCATTCGGAATGTATCTTACCCGACACCTGCAGCAATTGGAAAGACCCCAAAAGTTCCTCACCAAAAGGATAAAGGGGCTCAAAAACATGGCATATGCTGCCCGACTGAAGAAACTCCAGCTCTATTCAGTCGCGTACCGTCTGCTAAGAGGTGATCTGTGCCTGACATACAAAGCCATGTCCAACCCGGAATTAATGGACATGCTCCACCTCAAAAAATCCAAATCCACCAGATCCACGAGAGCAAGAGACTTAAACCTCAACACGGATATAAATAGGACGTGCTGGAGGGACAGATTCATCACCCAGAGACTCCCTATGCTGTGGAACAAAATCCCGGTCCATGTGAGGCAGAGCCCCTCACTGACTCTGTTCAAGAGAAATCTTGACAAGTGTTTGGGAGATCGTAGGTTTACCCCGGGGGTCATCTCTGTGTCACTACTAGACAGAGGCACAGCTAACTAACTAATGGGTATAGTATTCTCATCCTAAGGGGTGGTGAAAGCCACGCACACTCTGGCTAGGCTTATAAATGCCCTAGGGCAGATAGCCTAGTATGAACCTATGAACCTATGAACTATCAGATAACACAGGAAGAACATAGCTTTCTAGCACAAATGTACCCCAAAACTCCAACAATATTTGGAATCCCCAAGATACATAAAAGCATCAGAACCCCCCCCCCCCAAGGCCTATTGTGGATGTAAAAGCATGGAAAACAACACCTTTAGCCAAATTTCTTGATTTTCATTTAAAATCTAAGCTTCTTGATTACCAACACATACTCAAGGATTCATGGGATTGTTTGAAGAAAATCAAGAAACAATTATATAGTAATAAATTAATTTTGGCTACCATTGATATAAAAGATTTATTTAGCGTAATACCACATGAAGAGCGGCTTGACCTATTTTATGATTTTTTTATGCAATAACACAAATATAAGGCTTGAAAGGATATTAATGTTTAGAACTTTAATGGAATTGGTCCTTAGCAACAATTACATCATATTTGAGAACCAGCTATTTAAACAGACAGCAGGGATAGCAATGGGGGCGGCCTGTGAGCTCCCCTGTTTACCAATACAGTTGTCGCCCAGTGGGAACTCACTCAGATATTCACTTCAGAGCTATTCAAGCTGTGTAAATTCTATGGGAGATTTTTGGACGATATATTAATTCTCTGGGAAGGCAGTGAAAATGAATTACAGATTTTTTTGAATTTGTAAATACTAGTACATCTTTTTTAAATTTCACTATGGAACAAAGCAGTGACAGGATCAATTTTTTGGATACATTTATTATCAAAAATTAAGTAGAACAGATCTTTAAAACCACGATATACAGAAAACCCACATATTCTAATACCCTCTTACACTATGAGAGTGGACACCCTGACTTTCAAAAAAAGTCACTTGTCAAAGGCCAATGTGTTAGATTGGCACGTATGATCAGTAACATAGAAATGTTCTATGAAGACAGGGACAAGTTGAGGGGTATGTTACAACAAAGAGGGTATCCTAACAATTTTATTGAACCAATTCTTAACAAGGTCATGGAAAAATGGTATGTGGACACTTTTTCCATTATTAGGGACTGATATATCTGGTATTGTTACCTCTAATATTAACATTTTGAGTGAAGATACAAACATGACCCAAGATTTCAGCAAGGCCCTTATTTTAACTTATAACCCATTATTTTATGACATCAAGGACATATTAAATAAGAATTGGTTTATTTTTAGAGGAGATCAAAAACTGTTAAAAAATGTGGGGGAAAAGCCATGTGTTGTATATAAAAAAGATGCTTGTTTTAAAAATTTACTTGAACAAAACACAGAGCATTAAAAAACCTATGGAAAAGGACGGATGACCAAATGTGGTCATTGTACACAGTGTTCCAGTATTTTTGAAACTGACACCTTACATATTCCACATTATGGTCTAATACATTTGAACCATAGGTTGAATTGTAACAGCATGTTTGTAGTTTATGCAGCCTTATGTCAATCCTGTGAAGGAGTTTACATAGGCAAGACTATAAGGCTTTCAAAGTGCTTCTATACCAACACAATTATGATATTAAAAAAGCCAATGAAAAAATGCATTGGCATTGCATATCAAGGAAAATCCTGACCATAGGTTTAAATTTATTGCCTTTTACCATGTTGTTCTTAACAACCGGGGGGTGTCCACGAGAACTGTTTCTCAAATTTAGAGAATGCATGTGGCAGTTAAGATTTAATGCCAACAACCCCCCTGGGTTGAATGATACTATTTCCCTCTCTAGTTATTTAAAACTGAAAGCTGAATTTTATCTTTGATAGTTTTGTAATGTTTTAACTCACCCAGCAAATAAGGAACGTAGGGAAAATGTGACCAATGTATGTTTATAATACATCTTTTATACTGTCTTAGTGCATCAACAGTATGCTGGATTGATGTTTGTTATTTATTTATACATATGGGTTACTGTGAAGAACAAACACTATTGTAGTTTGTTTTGTCTTACAATTTTTTTATTATTATTTCTTAATCAAGTTTCACATATATTTCAATGTTTAGTTTTAAAATATAGTGTTGCAATTCAACCTGAATCCTGTAGAGGTAATATAGCTTGAGAAATAGTGTTGCAATACAATTTGAATCCTGTAGAGGTGGTGCCTGGCTTTTAAAAGGAAGTGATGTCAATGTTTTATGTAATTTGGTGAAGTCAAGTGTATCCACTGACGAAAGCGTTCATTAAAAGAGTATTTCTTCATATTTGTGGCAGTTTTTCTTATTTTCATTCAAGTTTAGTTCATTTCTTGGTTATTGGTTTGTCCTATCATGTAAATAATAAGTATAATTCTAGAAATCTTGGTTGTAGTCAAATTCAAAATGGCGTAATAATCTATTAATTTAAGAAAATGGGCATGCAGGAGTGACCCAAAGTCTTTTGAACAGCTGGTTGTTATAGAAGAATGTCTGCTGTTAATTGAAATTACAAACATCGAATGAAACAAGTATGCACCAAAAGAATAAGTGTGACATCCGTGCCCTGGCCCAGCAATCAAGGAGCTTCAATCCTCACCACTAACACCAGGGAGGACATCTCATATAAGAGGAAAAGATAACCAATACATGCAGTAAAGTACAGTTTCCCTTATGTGCACACAGAGATCACAGTCAGTCTGGGGCTGGTTGCTCCCTTGCTACCCAGGTCCCCAATAAGACTCCCCACTGGCACATCTATATGGTCCAGATCTCAGCCTAGCTGGCAAGCTAACCTCCAGTACCCTCTCTGTCCCACCAGTGCTTAGTGTCCCTGCCCAGGTTGCTGACACACCACACATACTTTGAGATAAGTATTTATACAACTTCACAGACACTCCTGAGAAAGGCTGACACAGATTATCCAGCTGTGCCCCTTTATCCAGACTATATGGTAGTAATTTCTGCCACCATCAGCCAATACTTATCAGTTACCCAAAGGCCCTTAAAAGGGTGTCCAATTATTAATGTGCAATATTATTATCCAATTGGTAATGTGACTAATCAGTTTAAGGCTTATTATTACAGGATCACTTATAAGCATCCAATGTACTATAGAGCTTACTTATCTCTACACAAACCAGCCACAGGTAAAGATTTTTAAAATATTTAATAATAAATAATTAAAACACAAGACAATATTACTACACCACAGTGATATCTAAGAGTTCAGAGATCACAAAGAAATGTAAATCAATAAAGTAGGAAAGTTCTGATAGAACAGAAAAAACACTTAGTCTAACTTTCTTCTAAGTTCCTAGCAATTACTGAAAGAAAACATACTTCTTAGATACTACTTACATAAGACAACAGGCAGAGTGCTTATAAGTTGGATATCAAGATCAAAATGCTTATTGTCTCTCTCTGAGCAACAGTTTTTAAACTCACTAACAAACAGCTCTGCTAGGCCCTCCCAAATTACATCATTTTGACACTTAGGTTTTCCCAGTATACACATTACATCATTTTGACACTTAGTCTGGAGTTCCCAGGCCAAAAAGGCTACATTATTTAGTAATCTAACACCTTCTCAGGAAACTACATCAATAAAAGACATTTCACATGTTCACTCTAACAATTATTACTTCAGTTAAGACAATAGATAGAATGTGTTCAGCCAGCCGCTTCAGCACCACTATTTAGATCAAAAGATATACAAGACATAATTTTGACTTCAAAGAACATTTGAAATGGTTGGCTTAGTTTTCCTTACAGCAGCTGGCAATGTTTGTACAATCTTGAAGTTCACATTTTCCAGTGTTTTCTTTCATTTAAGAAACAAGGCTGTATTTTTACATTTATATTTACAAATGATAGAATTAGATATCAAATTCTATTTGACTAAGCTGGCAGCCTTCGCCCACCTTCCCCCAGTCTTCACAATAAGCTTTCACATAAGTGTGCCTTTACCTGCAAACAAAAAAATGCATTAACATTTATGTTGGTTTGTTTTAACTAGTCTAGAAAGGGGTACACAACAACATATTGTACCATTAATAGAGGCAAAATACCTGTAAAACACTATTAATGTTAGTCAAAATGCTGTAACTGAAAATATGCCTATGGAATGTGATTATGATAAACTTTTGATTTCTACAAATCGCAAGCTGTACTTTGTATGACTGTTATGCTGTTAAAATTGTATTAAAAGTACTAATGCCTAAAAGGTAAAGAGATTAAAAAGTTGTTGGAATTAGAGGTATGATTACATTTGTTAGGTTACAATATTTCTGTAAATATAAACAACTAATAAACAGAAAATTGGAGTGACATGTCCATGGCAACAAATGTGAGCTCCCAAATAATAGCAGAAATGCAACTATTTTAGGCAAAGTGTCACATCTAGTAACTATATAACTATAGTGCCTAACATAAGGATCACGGGTAGTGGTACATCATACCTGCCAGTGCTTTCAGAGAAGTTGTCATAGAATTTATCTTCTGCTCTCAAACTTGCAGATGCCAGAAAAAGTATTTCTTACTCCTCCACTTTAAAATGTGATTAAAAATGGTGATTTCTGTGAGCCTGCTGCACACTGCTCACATGACTGCATGGATTAAAGTCATTATTATTGAGGGGAACATAAAAGTAACTGAATCAAGATGCAGAACACTCTGTTTAGTGTAAGATGATGCAGTGAAAGGGTGGATGATGATGATGATGCAACACAGTGGGTTCAGATGATGTGAGCAACGTGACTAACACTAAAAATAGATCTCAGACTGAAAACAGAATGCTGGACTTGTCCTTTTAAGTTGTACAAGTCAGCATGTATTTCAAGAAGAATTCCTATTCTGCTGTCTTCAGCATATTTACTAATCCTCCAGTGGCTAACTTTAGGAAGCTGTGGGAAGACTGAGTTAAACTAGATGGGCTGCAAACAGATCCCTTTGGGACTCCAGTTGTTAATAACAAACTAGAGGAGTAGGTGTTCTGAAAAAGCACCCATTGTAATCTTTCTATCATCCAATACATTATCTACTTGATTAAATGGGAATTGACTTTTAATCTTACTAAACTGTCATAAATAAATTTGTGGGACAGGTTATCAAAGCCCTTTGCCACAGATCATGGTATATCACACTGACTGACAGACCATGGTGAATGGCAGTGGGTATACAGTCATACAGTTCTGTCAGAATTGTTAATGTAGGGCTTCCTCTTACAAATCCATCTTATGCATGATCCAAACCTTTTATATCTTGTACCATTGTATAGATTCAATAGGTAACATCCAAAGCCCTTTTTCAGTAAATAAGCCAGAATTATTGGTCTGCAATTACTTTATTCTAAATCATTACCACCTTTATAAATAGAGGAATTAGTAGATGCTTTCCATACTTTTTGGAACTGTACAAGTTTACAATAGCTTGTTAAGTACTTTTTCAGAGATGCAAGCCAATCTAGTTGCAAATGCTTACATGGTTCCCTGGTGTACAGCTGAGATCCATAGTAACACGCATTAATATTAGTGACTGCATTTTCCAACGATTTTGTTGTTACTGCTGGGCAATGGTAATCAAACATTTTGCTCAGATCGAATTGTTCATCCAAATTATGATGGCATGACACTTTACTAAAAAAAACATTAAATTTTTAAGCAATTTCTTTTTTTTTTTTTTAAATATTTTTATTCATTTCCAAAAACAAGAAAACATGAATGCAGGTTATTTATGACAATGAAGTATTTACAAATTATTTAAAAAGGTAGGCTAAAACCTCTAAACAGATATCACACATTAAAACCAAAATAAAGTATTTACAAGGGTGTCTATTGTTGACATATAATTGACTTTCTATACAATTGTTTCCTGATTATAATCTGCTGCAGTCATTATTCTCCAGTATTTCAGTTACTTTTTGCCATGCTACGTATAATGATGTAGTTCTTTCAGTTCTTCCTTTAATAGTGTTCATTTCCAATTGTGATACTGCTGACACCATATTAATGAATTGTTTAAAAGTTGGAGAAGCTTTCGATTTCCAGTTTGATGTAATGTTCTTCCTTGCAATAGCTAGGAGAGTCCATAAGATTACATATTTTGTTCTTGGCACACAGTCGGGTACAGGTGCATTAAACAAAATAATAGATTTGGAAATCTGGAATTTATCATTGAATACCTTCAGCAATTTCTAAGGGTTTAGCAAGTAATACATGGTCAACTCTGAGAAAATTCACAATTTTTTGGATTTGGCTTTAGTATTTGACAAGCCTATAATAATTACTTTTGCTGTCTATATCCTTTGTTAACTTGGTCGCAAATATCGTGTTCACATCTAATTCTGTCACAATTTGGATATACTGTTTACCTTGGACTTCCCTTTAGTAGGGTTTTTTCCTGTATATTTATTGAAGTATATATTTTTTTTCATGGAAAGTATACATAAACTATAGTTCTACCAATAAGGTTAATTTATTTTTATTATTAGTTCTTATGCCATATTTCATTGTAAATTCTATAAAGTCAGTCACCAGGACCTGTTATAAAACATCAGTCAACAATACTTTCATATAGCAAGCTGTTAATCTTAAGTTATTTTTAACTGCACTGTAGTTAATTATTCCAAAGGCTTTTTTTTTATTACATCTGGAGATATTCTTATATTGTTAATTGTAAATTTCAATGCACTGTGGTCAAATTTACCTAAGGGTTGAATTATGCTAAGCTTCTACAAGACTATGGATATTAAATGTTATCAAGTTTAGAATGTTATTGTTTCACCAACTGTTGAAACCTATTGATTGACAACATGTCAAGGAATTCTTCAGCAAAAGTTTTGAAGATGTCCACTGTATCAAGAATTGTTCAGACAAAGTCAGAGAGCTTAAGGATATTTTTATAATAAGGGATGCAGATAGACTTCAATAACAAGACAAGTGAATAACCTTGGGCTTCACCAGCATCTGATATTTAATATATCTAGTACTATGACTTTGTTTTCAAAATAATTTCAACCAAATAAGCTTGGATGGAGTCAAGTGCTGAAACTATAATGCCTCTTCCCATATGCTTGTTTTCTCTTTATCATTATCAGTACTATACATTTCTCCTATAATTATGGTCAGCACATTCCATTGTTATCAATGCTTCTTGAATTGCAAAATTATGAATTCTATATTTCCTATTGAATACATTCCCCAGGATTCAATAAGCTAAAAATTCCATGCAGGAATTGTGTAGCCATTTCTGCAAGTAATATGGCCGCCAAGCGATCCAGTAAACTACTGTTCTGACATGCACGAGCCTGCCTACACTATTTCTGCATGGACACCACTGAATAATGCTAATTACCAGCAAAGGAGGTAAATTAGTGATTCAGGAAGCAGGCAGGCATCTGTGCAGGAATAGTGTTACCTGCAGAAATGTATTTGGCTACTAGCTGAATATATTTCTGCAAAAATCAAAACGGAGGTATGACAGCTCAAATAAAGGCATGTATTCTAACTTTCAGGCATGCCAATAGCCAAATATATGGCCATTGGCATGGAAAGGTGTTGCAAAATTATAAAAATCAAAGTTTATTTTTTTGGCCGATATCGGGTATTTAAGCATAGGGCAGCGGCACACAAACGAGATCATGCCAAAAATAAAAAAAAAATGTGAAAAGGCAATTTTAAGTGAAATCTGCATTTTTCCATTATAGTTTATGGCATGCATAATCAAAACGATAGCAGGGAACAGTGGTTGCTAAATGGAAAGGCTCTGGTGTACTGGTGTAACTAGGGACTAAGGCAGTGAGATATGCTAATGAGGGAAAATTTACTGAATCACAAAAAAACTATGTCCCAAACTGCACCTAACCATGTAGAGCTATAACACAATCATGTAAGGAGGAGAAACAGCTGACATGAAAAGGGTGTGTGCCATGCTTGATGTAAGCTCCATGGCTACTATTTGCGCTTAGCTAAGCAAGGGTGTGTGTCTGCAGTTGTATTGTGTTATTCCATGAAATGAAGAGCATGTTCACATCCAGGGGAGGGCCATTTCTGCTTAAAAGTCTTTACCTTAGCTAAACAGGTGTGTGCAGCATGCACCAGGTCTTAAAAAAAAAAACAGGAAATAGCACACCTGTTTACATTTGGGTAGCGGGTTTATGCGGCGCACCTCAGGGCTTAAAAGAGGTGGAAATGGGAAGGGTAAAAACAAAAAAAAAAGAGAAATAGCAGAAGAAAGGCAATCAAGTACAAATAATACAGCTGGCAGGTGGAATGTATCATACCCAACCAATTACAGAGCCCCCATCTTTAGCACACCACTATAAACTATGCAAACACCTTTCAGTCTGGTTTTTCCCACAAACTCTCCACCATAGGTGTACACATTCGGGGGAATGTTAACTGACAAAACTAACAAAAAATGTTAGAGACTGCTGTTGCTTTGATCTGTCAGTATGTGCAAGAGGCTGAGGGCAATGGGGAGGATGATGCTGACAACCACCCCAGACCAAGGAGAAAAGTGTTCAGACCCAGGGTAATCTGCAGGGGGCTACAGGGTCTGGAGATAGTAGAGTGCTACAGGGTGGACAGGGGCATACGTCAGCAACTCACTGAGCTGTGCTGGCCTCACCTCAGACCCAGAGCCAACAGAGGGGATCCCATCCCAGTGGAAACCAAGTTATGTGTAGCCTTAAGAATACTAGCTACAGGTACTTTCCAAAGATAAAACTGGGGATATCATGGGGGTCTTACAGGCATCTGCATCCAGGATACTCCACCAGTTCCTGGATGCCATGCAACCACATGACAGTGAGCACATTTAGTTTCCCAGCACCTGTGAGGAGAGGACCAGCAATATGCATCTCTTCCACCATGTAGCAGAATACCTGGAGGTACTGGGTGCCACAGACTGCATGCACATCCACATAAAAGCACCACCCAGTGAACAGGGTAGGGTCTACATAAACTGAAAGGGGTTTCACTCCATCAGCTGCCAGGTCCTGTGCAATGAATGTGTGTGCTGGCAGCCCTGGAAGTTATCATGACTCCCACATCTGACATGCCTCACAGCTGTACCAGACATTTGCCAGGGGGGACATCCCATATGGCCATCTGGTGGGGGATGCTGGCTATGCACTGGAGCCATGGATGAGGGCACACATCAGAAATGCACCTACACCAACACAAGAACACCATAATGAGGCACATGCACAAACCAGGATTATCATAGAGCATGTGTTTGGGATGCTCAAGTCATGGTTCAGCTGCCTTGACATATCTGGTGGAGCCTTGCAGTACTCTCCAGCCACATTTTCACGCATGTTCATAGTATGTGCCATGCTACACAATATGATTCTGTGGAAACAGCTGCAACAGGAACAGCACAGGGAAGGGCCACACAGCCCCCCCCCAACATTGCCTAGATCTCCACAGGCACAGAGGGACTCGGAGGAGGAACCTCCTGAGCCTGCACCTGTAGGCAGACAGAGGCATATCCAGTATACCCAGGCCTTGGCAAAGAGGCAACACATAGCACACCCACTGACACTTTTGGGACCCAGGGACTGATATCTCTCCAACTCGCACACACAGTAAAACTGATGCCAGACATCATACTACCTGTACCTTACCATGTATATGCAGTGTACTGCATGCATCTGACATAGACAGCCCTCAAGCACTGTCCTCACAGCTGCCTCAGGCACAAGGTAAGTCAGTCTTCTTAACAATAAATGAATGGAGTAGAATGTTCTGATAGCATATCTATGGTATTGATGCAAGCATGCAGGGGAATGGGGTGTGTTACAGGGATAGCAGCAGACAACTGACAGCTATGTGGGACAGCAGAAAATTTATGCCCAATACTGGTTTCCCCACACTATGCATTAATACCCTATGTGGCAAATCCCACTACAGTATATGTGGGGGGGCCAACTAACTAGGAGGTCATAGGTCACATGCATGGATGTCAATGTGGGGGGTCCCACACTCACCCCCAGCCTCACCCAGCAGGTCAGCCATAGAAAAACATAAGGAAATGTCTGGAAAAGGACCACAGATGGTGACAATGATGAAAACCCCCTACAGAATTACACAGTGATATCACAGCAGGTCTTGCAGTGGCAGTATAGCTCTGAACTTTAAGAAGTCTGAAACTCAAATGTTGATGCTATAACAATCAGACTTGTGGTCGATACTGTTATGCCTCTATTCTGAAAGATAGAGCACACTACTCTGCTAAATAGAACCAAAATGTTAAGGAAATATCAGCACAGTCTGTGCAAATGTGTATTGTTGATAGGTGTCCTCCCCACACCCATAGTCTCATAGATATGCAGTAACATGTATGTTTGTAGGTTAATAGCAGCAGAGTACAAATTTCCAGGGCTGCCCCAATCAAGGTGATAAATTGTTGTATGTCCACAATATGCAGGGGCAATGAGCTATGTATATGTGTTGTAATACTGTCAGGAAGTGGCCAGCACTTACCCCTAGCTGTTGTGTCTTAGTGGCCCAGGTACAGGACTGCCGTTGACAGGGCCATGGTCCAAGAACTGCAGTGCCAACTATATTGTATGCCAGCTACACCTACAGTAGAAGCTGTACACACAGTCCAGATGTCAATATCCATCGCTGCAGGAAAGTTGGACCAGTCATGGACAGGGTGCCACACATATGGACAGTACTCGGCTAGGAGTAACCTACACAGTGCCTACCATACCTCTCAACTGTACAGACCTATTGCAGAATGTACAGAGATTTGCATCATATTTGTGGTCTGTCTATCATGACAAGTGGGTTGTCTGGCAAATTACATAAGACTAATGTCGGAAGATAATGAAGGATTGTAGTGTCAGACCTCATACTCTATATTAAAATGCATGTTAATGCAAATCCTGTTACTGTATCACCTTTCTAGGTTTGTAAGGCCAATACTTCAAAATGGTCCCTAAATGTAGGCCTGGGTGCCCCAATTACTAATGGCTTTGTGCAGATGTCTAGCTCTCAGAGGTTGAGAGGTATGGTGCCTAGTAGGGCAGTAGGTACCTGACGGTCAGTGTACTGCCAGGTTATGAAAGGCTGCCTCCTATCTGTGTCAGCACTGACAATGTGTCACTGGCCAACAGCCACACCCCTGGACTGACAGAGATTGTCACAGAAGGAGCACAGGTATGTCTGGCATATCTGTTCTACTTGTCTTAACATTGTATTTGCCTGCCCACTATTTGCAAAACAAGGAAAGATCACATGTCAAAACATCAATGGCAGGTAGTGGAGAAGCAGACATCATACCCATAACAGAAAGCAAACAAAAATCATATTAATCCTACAACTGCCTATGTTTGGCAGAACACTATTAACATCCTGTCCCCATGTGTGGGACTTTGTTTGCTTGCCATATGTGGGTCTGTCCAGATGTCAGAGTTTGTGATGGTTTGACAGCTAGGCCAACATGTAACTGCATAATAACATAGTAACAGAAACCATCTGAGGTCCACAGCAGATGTAGTAGTGCAATGATAGACAACCTGCTAAATCCCATGCTCAGATGTGTGAAGTCCATAACCTTGTGCATGAGGTTATGGCATTTCCCTTGCTCACACCAGAATTACAAATACATAGCAGCAGCTACTGTGGGCAAAGCCTGTGACTGGACAACAGAAGGGCAAAGAGACACATAAGGGGAAGGGGAATAATGGCCAGACAAATACAGAATGTGCACAGCAGAACAGATATGGTAACAGAGGTGCCGTGCGGTGCATAGAGTCAGTAAACATCACCTGTCAGTACACAATACACATTCACATAAGTGGAGGTCTGCAACAACTCTGAACCCCATGCAAGGGACACCTCAGAGGCAAAAACATATGAGAACCCCACAAAAGTACACAACACAGACAACACGTAGTCCATACACCAGGGTCTTGCAAACACTAAGGTATTTCCATACACCCAACATATTATTCAGAGAAGACTACACTGTGTCACACCCAGATGTGCCACATGCCAGGAAGGATAAGGCAAAAGTCACGGTTACTTGTATATCAGGTGCCATAATCAGCCATATCACATATGCACACAAGTCAACCCACAACAGGTATTGGTATAACTCTGTCTTGTTTCCATGGTGGTGTGAATGATGTCAGATGTGCCTCCTGGACTATAGGAAGACAGACATGATTCAACTTGCGGAATATGTGCCCCATGTAGGTATGTCCCTAACCTTAAGCAGCCCTCTGCCATCACCTAGAGAAAGCAATTGTCAGTAACGCACAGTTCACTTACTGGTACCATCTCGGGGGGGGGGGGCACTGCCTGGCAGCCTGGGAAAATATGATCAGCAGAATGCAGTGCCTTGCTACAGATGGCCTGCATCTGTCACACCTGGCCTACAGGCCTCTGGCAAAGGCCCATGCCTCACCCATAATGCCCTTTTAGGGAGTGTCATGCGGTCCATAATACAAACATAACACACTCAACAAAATTCAAAGAAAGGCCATGCTGCTAAATGCTAGGAGCATACCTCTCAACCTCACAGAGCCAGAAATCTGGACAAAGCCATGAATAATGGGGTGATAAAGGCCCAAATATAAGGACACCTTTTAAACACTGCTCTAATAATGTTAGCAGGTTGATAGACTAAAAGTATTTGTATTAGCATGGAAAGTCTGAAGGGTATGAAGTCTGAAACTGCAATGTTGCTGTCAGTAATTTCTGACTTCAACCCTGAGTGATTTGAAAAACACCTGCTTGAAAACCACACTTGTATGGGTAACCGACCAGATATATAAGTCATGAATCTGGACAGTTTATGAAACTCTGTACAGTTGAGAGGTATGGCTAGGAGTCTAAACAGGGAAATGCACTCATTTGCAGGCAGTCTTAACCCTGGAAGATGGTGACATGTCTGCACTCACAGAAACGTGGCCCACAGCCATGGAGCAAAACACATCCTTACCTTATCACTCATCCTATCACACATCCTGACCCCAAAATGTGGGCAGCAAAGCAAATGAGGTGGGGTTTAAATATATGTGAGACAGGCACACACCTACAGGCTGGTCAAACAGTCTGAAACACACAAGACTCTCTACGTGCAGTCAATATTTGAGAAGACTCCTATGGAAATTATTGGTAGCTACAGGCCAACATATCTGACTCAGAACCCCCCCCACACACACACACATATCTTACCCTCTACAAATCTATCTGGTATCCACCTGTCACCCTGATCCTGCCTGACTTATATTACCCAACCATGGACTGGAAATCCAACCATGCCAGAACAGAAATGCACAGAGATTGCCTCATCCTAGCAATGCTACAGCCATAGAACAGCCACTTGATACCCCCACAAGATGTGATACCTATGTTAGACCCGGCAGGAGCCAACATGACCAACCACTACAGCACCCCTATGGTATCAGCCTCCCTTGCAAGATCCGACAGAAAAATGGTCATATGTCATATCACCATCACCCCTGACCCCCCTCTAGCCATGGTAAAAGTAAGACATCCCCCATGCTGATCACAGCCACCAGTGGGATGGTATAAACAGCCGAACAGCCCCCTAACCCACTATAGGAACAGGGATCAACCTACTAATGTATACAAATTGACTATGCCAGCACATATATAGAGATGCATGAAACCAGGAACACCTGACAGGACATCACCATCTGCAAGGGAGAGTAAACCTGCCCACAAACATCTGCAATAAAGCAACTATATAACACAAAAATAACATTGCTGAACAGGACCTAGAAGGAGCAGATGCACAATTGGAAGTAATCACCCCTTAGACTGAACAAACAAAGAAGAGCACCAGTCAAATCCACCAAAGGCAAATCTGTGAGTCCAAGTTGCCCACATCTGAGACTGACAATTGTAAGGCCTTACTCACATATGTCTGCATTGACTACTCTTGTATGTTATCTTGTGACTGTCTCTCTTTCAGAACCATGTCTTGGCTACTATCAAGCCATTTGCCAGACAGAAGTCTAGAATGGCTTGTCCTTCTTTATTTCTGTTGTCCCACCCATGTGGACCCAGGGAGTCTTCATATCCTGTTCTGTCTGTCCCAGTATGTGCATTCAATTCACCCATTATCAATATCAATTCATGTTGTCCTGCTTTATCTAGTAGGTCTTGCAACTGCTGTATGAATACACTCTTTTCCTCACTATCACAACCCTGCTGTGGAGCATAGGCTGAGATTATGAATACTGCCCTATCATTAGACTGGAGTCTGGTTGCCATCAGTCTGTCATTAATTCTGATGATATCCCTTACTGCCTTCTGAAGCCTCTCTCTCACCACAATTCCTACACCATTTCTAGCCTGCCCTCCGCCTGAGTAGTAGACTCTGGATCCCAAGCCAAGTGACTTTGCTGCACTGCCCTTCCATCTTGTCTCTTGGATACATAGGATGTCCAGCTTCCTCTGTATCATCATGTCATCCACTTCTAAGCTGCATCCTGTCAGTGAACCTACATTAAGTATACCAATTCTCAGTTCGTGTTTGGCAGGTTGGTTGGTTTTATATCCAGTTTTCGCTCAACAGAGCTATCCCAGGTAACCCAGGCTGGGAAACTAGACACCGGCCAGCCAGTAGCTTATTGGCCCAGGGCTGCTGGGCTTTATGGCAGGCACACACTGGCCAATAGGGGCACATATACCCCTCCCACTGTTAGCAAGGGTCCCTGGCATGGGTCAGAGTAGGCTGGGTCCTCAACCCACTTATCACCGGAAACTACCCCTGCCCATTTTTGGTGACATTAGACAACATGGCCTAATCACCTAGAGCCATATTTTACACCATCGAGTGGCTAGCCCTGCCATGGAGTGCAGTCTGTGATCCATGTTCTCCTATCTTGAGGATGCTGCACACCACAGTAGATGCTCAAAGTGGTTGGTCTGTACAACTTTTCCCCCTGTAGGGCAACATGTAGAGTCTGTGCTGCTGCCCACAGCTCCATTCATTGGTAAGTTTGAGATGGAAACACTCAGCATGTTTTTTGGACATGGGAGCAACCTCACAGAGACACAGGGATGCATGCAAACTTCAAACAGGCATTGGTCAGAGGTCAGGATTGAACCTTGTACCTTTTGCATGGGAGGCAAAGACCTTAACCACTATGCCATCTGGTCTCTTTGGGTCCAATTTCACACAGTAAATTACCCATTGCCATACATTACAAGGCCTGGTGATGTTGTTTACCTTGGAATGAGCTTGGCACTCTCTTCACTCTGTAAGTTTTGTGGTGCATGCATTAAATGCATAACACGGCATTAGCAGTAACTAGATAGGTAGGGGTTCTAATCTCAGTACTGGCAAATGTGTGTGTGTGTGTGTGTGTGTGTGTGTGTGTGTGTGTGTGTGTGTGTGTGTGTGTGTGTGTGTGTGTGTGTGTGTGTGTGTGTGTGTGTGTGTGTGTGTGTGTGTGTGTGTGTAAGCACAGTAGCATGTTTGTTTGAGTGAGAACTATATCCATTGGGAGGCCGTAGTTTGCAGTTTTAGGACATGGTACTCCCAGTATATGTCCCAAGGTTCATTTTACAAATGCCGCTGTTCACATCCACCATAGAGGTACTTGTGGATGATCTTCAGTCCTATAAGCCCTGTGCTGCATGCAACAGTTTTGTTACAGTATAGAATGAATAACATGATAGGCAGGGCTGCTAATGTCAGTACTGGCAATTGTGTGTGCAGTGGTGTGTATAGCAGTGTTTGTGAGTGTGTAGACTCATAGGTGACAGTCTAATCAATCCTCCACACCCAGTACATACCCCATTGCCATACCTCACAAGGACACATGATGTTATTCACTTTACAGGTACCTTGAAACAGTCATCATACTATTAGTTCCCTGCCATCTGAGATAACCACATAACACTGTAGTATTACTAACTAGATGGGTAGGGGGTAGGGGTTCCAAACACAACACTGGCAACTGTGTGTGTGTGTGTGTGTGTGTGTGTGTGTGTGTGTGTGTGTGTGTGTGTGTGTGTGTGTGTGTGTGTGTGTGTGTGTGAACAGTATTCTCTGTGTGTTTGGTCAACACAATATCTTCTGGGTGTGTGAGTTTTACTAATCTGAGGTGTGTTTCACCCACTACACTTAACCATTGTGTACTTCACAAGGCCTGCTAATGTCAACCACCATGGACTTACCTGTATACACCCCTCAGACCTATAAGCTCTGTGGCACATGCAATATTTGCTATACAGACCTGATAAATGTGTACATATACAGCTGTACCTTGGCTCTGATATGATCAATGTGTTACCACTCTGCCATACCCCGCATTGCCAATTTCTGCAGGGCCACCTCCTGCTGATGCACAGACACCTAGAACACACACAGAATACAGCATATGCGACTACATTCTGTCAGCATTACTAACACTAGTAATGCATCATGGCTGAAAAGATACACACACTCTGAAGTGTACCAATTACAGTTGCAAGCTGACACACTTTACACAGCATTACATAACTAAACTATACTTAATTCACCCTGTGCATCAGAACCATATTAGCATGTCCCTGCATTAGTGGCATGGATGACATGGATATGGCACAGGTATCATGATATGCACAATGTGTTGTGTGGGTTTGCCAGAGGCCTAGGCTGGGCCATACAGTTGACATCATGTGTGTGTGTTTGGAGGGGTGTTCTATGAATGGACCGTGCAGAGGTGTGTGTGTGTGTGTGTGTGTGTGTGTGTGTGTGTGTATGCACACAGTCACACCATGTGGCTGCTCTACACAGGGGTATGTTGGACAGCTGTGGACCACACATGGTAGGGTGTACACTTCACTGTCTCCAGTCAAGGACAAGGGAACTGATCCTGCCAGGTGTCTCACTGGCACTACCAGGCCCAAGGCCAGATGCAGTACTGCTTCCCGATGGTGACTGCTGTCTACTGGATCCGTGTCTCTGATAGGACTACGTGCCCATGGCCTGCTCCATTTTTGTGTGGATAGCACCCCCCCTTCAGTTGTTGGTGATACTGTCACTATGGGAATATGAAGGTGCACAGCCCCGTAGACTCTCAGCTGATGTTGGTACTAACCTACATCCACATGTCCGATGCCCATCTCCCACCACACACTCTAACACAGACATGCTACTTTTGAGGATTGCCAAGGTCTCACCCCACTGTATATTCATGACATCAGTATTTTTATGTGTGGCCTCAACAAGGTCATGTATATTGCCCCATAAGCCAGGAAGAGTTGCATCCATGTCCCTGAGTATTTTGTGTTTCATTCACTACATGACTGTGCATCCATGACAGCCGAAAACATGCGTCTGGTGACACCTGCTGTGGCACTTGCGACAGCGGCTTGATGGGCAGCATACCTCCTTCAAGCATCCTTGTCCATCTGCCTGTGAGGGACCTTGCCTGCACTCTGGCTATGGCTAATCTCTACACTCACACTTGCATAGTCACCACACTAGCCTGTTCTATACCACCACCTGTCAACTGTCCATTATCTGTGGCTGCTGGGGATGGGGTATGTGTGGGCTTAGTGACTGTGTACGGGGACACTGTGGTTGACTGTGGGATGCCAATTGATGACACAGATTCAGCCCCTGACAACTCCAACCTGTGCCCCAATATGACCGTCATCATTGTCAGAGTCTGCAGAGACACTGACATAAAATTCTGAGTGGAAGGGACCATGACCAGCATGTCCACCTGTGAGGGGAAGAAGACGTATGTAAATTAATGCCTGCATTATAAGGTTTGCTGGCACACACACACACACGGAAGCACACACAGACACATTCAGGTGAGGTGGCACAAAGGCATTACACAGACCTGACAATAGCCAGCTGGTGACAATCAAAACACAGTCAGACCACAACATACAAGCTCTGGACAGGCACTCGACATCATGCAGTGCAGCCCTTTCCACTTAATGTTACTACTAACATACACCTCTGGGATACATGAGTAGTGTTAGTAGGTGATGGGCCTTCACCTAGCACACACTGCAGCCATGTACATGTTATTGCTGTTCACCTGTACAGCACAGTGCCAACTCCTACAGAACCTACCCTTCAACTGTACAGAGTGTTGCTGAATGTCCAGATGTGTGGCTCATATTTTTAGTCTGTTCCTCATAAATCCTGCATTTGTCTGACACATTACTGGGATGCTCTGAGGACTGGCATCACTAATTAATGACATGGCTTGAGTTTCACACTTCAACACCTGTGGTACATGTATGTTAAAACAAAACCAGTAACACTAACAACCTTCTAAGTTTACAGTGGATATAATAAATGTACACACCCTTGTTAACATGCCAGTTTTTTCTGATATATAACATGAAACTACAGAAATCATGTCATGACATTTCCCACCTTTAATGTGACATAACCTGTGCAATCCAATTGAAGAACAAACACATCAGTTAGGGCTAACATAGAAGATGAAATACATACAATAGGCTGGTTGCATGAGTGTACATACCCTTAAACTAATACTTTGTTAAAGTATCTTTTGATTTAATAACAGCAGTAAGTCCTTTTGGGAAGGTGTCTATTGGCATGGCACATCTCAACTAAGCAATATTTGCACACTCCCCCTTGCAGAAGCCCTCCAACTCTGTCAGATTGTGAGGGCATCTCTTGTGCACAACCCTCTTCATGGCACCCCACAGATTCTCTATTGGATGTAGGTGTTGACTGTGGCTGGACCATTCCAAAACATTGATTGTCTTCTGGTGAAGCCATTTATTTTTGATGTGGATGTTTGGGTTGAGTCATTGTCATGTGGAAAGGTGTAATTCCTCTTCATCTACAGCCTTCTAGCAGACACATGAAGATTCTGGGACAAAAGGGACTGGTACTTGGAACTGTTCATAATCCCCTCCACCTTGGCTAAAGGCCCACTTCCAGTTTATGAACAGCAACCCCCAAAGCAGGACACTGCCATCACCATGCTTCTCCATGAGGACGATGTTCTTTTGGTGATACACAGTGTTGCTATTGTGCCAAACACACCTTTTGGAATTGTGGCAAAAAAGTGCAACCTTGGTCTCATTACACCATAACACATTTTCCCACATGCTTTTGAGAGACCTGATGTATTGTTCTTGAGAATTTTGCCAGACCTGGATGTTGTTCTGTGTGAGAAAAGGCTTCCATCTTCCAACCCTACCCCATAGGCCAGACCTGTGGAGAATATAGGAGATTGTTGTCACATGTAGTACACAACCAGTACTTGTCAGAGATTCCTGCAACTCCTTTAGTGTTGCTGTAGGTCTCCTGGTAGCCTTCCTGACCAATTTGGGTCTTGTCTCTTCAACACATTTGGAGGGATGTCCTCTTCTTTGCAATGTCACTGTTGCTCCATATTTTCACCACCTTTTGATGACTTTCTGCACTGTGTTCCATGGCATATGCAATGCTGTGGAATTGTTTTGGTAAGCATCTCCGGGCTGATATCTTTCAAAAATGAGATCCCTTTGCTGCTTCTTAAGCTGTATGTGAACCATAGCTGTTGCTGTAGCAGACAACTGAGTAAATGTCAGGAAAATCCTGGTAGGACAGCTGACCATTACTTGCTGTTAATCAAAGAGTCTCTGTAATTGATGGCAGGTGTGTACCCAAGAAGATGTAATGCTGTAATTATATCAAAAGCTGCTTCAACACAGTATTAGCTTTAGCCTGTGCACACTTATGCATCTAGCTTATTGTACATTTTTTATTTGTCATAGTTGTTTCCCTAACAGATTTGTTGGTTTTACAATTGAATTGTACAGGTTATAGGTCACATGAAAGGTGGGAAGAGTTTGGAAATGTTTTATTGTGGATTCATATTTGTATGTCACAAATACCTGGTATTTTAGAGGTGTGTGTACACCATTTATATGCACTGTATAACACTAATTTATAAAATATGTCCCTAGTTTTAGCCCTTTGTCCCCCCATTTTGTCAGTCTTTGTCCAGCTTTCTTGCAATGACAAGCTGTGAGGTATGCTACATATATATTACATCTCCTGCAAATAGGCCCCTGTGATGACCACTGTGATGCAATGCAGTTAACCCCACCACAAGTAAACATGCAGATATTGCAATATGGTTAAGAGTAACAGTTGTGTGCATGGTAAAATGCATGACCTTAACATACTTGAGGTACCGGTGAGACACAACAGGACAATCCCATACTCACCAGCTTCAGGCTACTGTCCCACATCCAGACCAGAGGTACCTATACAATTGTGGAGGACAGATATTGTCAGCAGACTCACATTTGGCATTGGTACAAGATGAATGTTACTTTTCTGCATATGTACAGTACATGTTCTGATAGTACACAATTCGCTGTCATTCACCATAGATGTGCATTTGTGTGCATTACTAAACCCCACCCACAAATGCAGTTTGACTTCACATATGCATCTAGATACTCTACGGAAGCCAGGAGAACTGCTACATGATTCAATTCATGTGCACTGTGGCCTTACCTGGATGCTCCTCGCCTGTTGCCTGGGCACCACCCACCTCCACGACTTGTGTTTCTTGTGTTGGCTGGTGTGTGGGAGCTACCCCAAGGCTGGCAAGGATCTCCTCTATTGCCATAATTGGGGACTGTATAGCAAGACACCCACCTTTAGCATTATGGTCCCTGGCCATGGCAGCAGGCCTTTGCTAGGCCTGACATATCAGGTCAGTTGCACGATGCCTGACCTGATCGCATGTGCGGCCATGGTGACCAGTGTTGTTCACCCTGTGGACAAACTCATCCCACAGGGCAGTCTGCTCCCACAGATCCTGTTGCCTATGGCCAACCATCACCTCATGCTGCTGGATGATAATGTTAATAACAGCCTCATTTTCAGCTGCAGAGTACTGGGGCTGATGGACATGTGGCATGTCAACTGGAAGACAAAAACAGGAAAACACATTACAGGACCTCATACATTGGTCAACATTATTTACAGTACCTAAACATCAACATTGTTCATCATTAGCCACCACATATCACCACATCATACCCCTGTCATCTATCAGCACAGTATGAGCTTGGATTGCACTCCTGGTCCTGATGTGTCATGTTCCCCCAATGAGGGCCAGTAAATTGCATAATCCACCATTCATCATTCAACTTTGTGTAGAGGGATGACAGTGGCCATCTTCCTTGCAAATGGGATGTCAATGGTATGCAGGCTTTGCTTGAGTACAGTGTGTAATGGAGCTGGGAGCATATGCCTGAGTTCATGTAGGATGCAGACATGGATGTTTTCAGATCCCATGGCGACTTATTGTGTTGCCTTTGAGTAGTCATTATGTACCTGCTTCCTGATGATGAGGGGAGGGGTGTGGGTGCTGTGCATACCCATGATGGTGGGACAGGGGGTGATGTTTCTCTTAACCTACCTGCAGCGGAATGGCTATAGCTATGCTGTGTGTGTATGTGGTGTGATTAACCACCAGTACAGGGTGGATTGGGTTGTTGCCTCTGAGATGTAAGACATATGAGAATACAGCCTTGGGATGGGCCTTGCTGGATGTATCCAATTTGTACTTATAGTTAGCCTTACAGTGACATACCTGTGACCTTATATGCTTGTTCAGACAAAGGTTGACCTGCTTCCAAGTTGGTGCCTGCTCCTAATTGTCCTTGTACTGCCAATATAGTGACTGATTATGTGGTTTGTGTATTGCTACTGTCCACCAAAGGGGATTACTCTACCTTGGTGGAGACAGGTTTTACAAGTCAGATATTGCTGAGTCCATACAGCTATGTAGGTGCTTATATAGCTGTTTGTAGTAGGCATGGGCACAAAGTCATAACACAGTGGGACACCTCTCCAATTTTAACCTGATAATCATGCTTATTCTAGTACCCATGTCTGTGTTAGGGCAATGCAACAACAAGTAGTTGTAGACATTTATGCCTGTTGGATGCACAGAAACTAAGATTACACATGTGTACAACATGTACAGTTTATTTAGCTGACATTTTTCATCTCATGTATGTTATTTTGAGGCTTCCAGCTACACCTACTTATATATACATGTGCACAGGTAATACCTGACATACATTCCTGTTCTATGTCAATATGGCACACTGTATTTACACTCTTCCTGCTCAGACTCATACCTCTCAACCTGTTAGAGGAGGACATCTGGAGGATGGCACGCATAAATGGGGGTCAATGGGCCAAAGTTACTGACACTTTGTTAATATTGCTGTAACACACTTAAATCAGTTGATTGCACAGTAGGCATTGCATACACAGAAATAACTTGGAGGATGTCTGACACTCACATGTATGCTATTATGTTCTAATTTCAGTCTTCACAGATTTGCCTATGATTTGCAGGACATAACCCAATTCTAATCAGTAAATGACTATAAATGTGAGGCACACATATGGTCAGTATGCATAACAATGGACAGTTGAATGGTATGACCGTAGTATATCACATGCAGTTCAACACACATGTCTATGACAGTAGTTTACTATGCACATATCCTGCACAGGTCTCTCAGATTTGTGAGACAAACATGTTTGTCATAGCTGTATTCAGAAGTAACATATGGATATCTACGACATCCCAGTAGCTGGCCTAGCAGTGTCACAGTCAGTATTGTTCAACAGACACTCCAATAGTAGTTATATGTGAGCCATCCTTTCCTGGGGTGACTCAGGGGCCTGAGCTGTGATCTATGTCATTGCAGACAGATCCAGATGCTATGGCCATAGGTGCTGGTCAGTAATATATCAGTACAGCAAGTTTTGTTGAAACATATTTGTTATACTTCCTATTTCCCATTATTGCATACCCCCTACTGCATTCCATTATAAGCTTACTTGTTTGACATACCTTTTTTTCCAAGTATAGTTTCTGAGTGTTTTTATTTGTGTGTGTGTGTGTGTGTGTGTGTGTGTGTGTGTGTGTGTGTGTGTGTGTGTGTGTGTGTGTGTGTGTGTGTGTGTGTGTGTGTGTCTCATATGTAAGGTATACATTGGTTTTGCATAGGTGGCAGCTTGCCTTTTGTAGGTCATGCTCATGAGCAGCTGATGGCCTGTGCACCAATTGGTGTCCCCTACTTGCTAATTGCATGCAGAACAGCTGTGTTGTTATTCCTATAGCCAATGGATGGCATGGCAACACACTCCTATAACTGAGCACTTCATGTGGGCATTGGCCATTTTCCTTGTCTGTGAGGAGGAGTTCATGGAGGTGTGCGAACAACAGCATCACAGAGGGTAGTTGGAAATACCTCTTACAACTAAAACTGTGGTGGCAGCTCAACAAAATTGGGGAGAAAGTTCCAGACTTACGGACAGAATGTAAGTATTGCTGTTATACATTTGGATTCATGGTAGTTTAACAGGGTTTGTTTGGACATGGATATTCTGAGTGGGTCTCAGTCTGACAGTGCTGCGTAGTTGACATAACTCTAAACTATAGGGCTATCTGCAGAATGGCCAGAGGTATGACTCCTATGTTTGATCTGTTCCTCAGAAAGTTTTTGTCCTTGGCAAATTAGTAGCATACTCTGGGTATTGCAGTCATTAAATGCTAACTTCCATTTGTGTTTCTGACTTCATATTCCTCAGTTAAGATATATTACAACAAACCCTGTAACACCAGCAACATTCTTAGTTTATAACAGCAACATTGCAATTATGCCCCTGCGTTTGGGTCTCTGTCTCCCAATTATGTCAGGCTTTGTCCAGATGTCATGCAGTAAGAAGTTGATAGGTATGTTATATCATTAGTTAGTGCCTTCCTTCCTGATATCATCCCAGTGATGTAGCAGAATGCCAGACATATTATGAGGAAGAGGCCCTATATACAAGGACAGAGCCTGGATATTCTGTGTGAATCTGTTCAGTTGAAAGGTCCATGTATGTCTGGCGATTGTTAACAGACTGTCAAGATTGTGTAGCAGCCTTCTTCTTTTGGCTTTTCCTGGGTAGGGGTCACCACAGCAGATCATCTGTCCACTAATGATTGGCAGTGGAGTTTTACGATGTCGAGTTGCCAGTCTGGTGCCCAACCTTCCACAGAAGGCACATACATGCGCACAGTCACACCTAGGGCCAATTTTAGAGTGTCCAATCCACCTACTGCATGTCTTTGGGATGTGGGAGGAAACCGGAGTACCCGGAGGAAACCCACACGGCCAAAGGGAGGACATGCAGACTCCACACAGAAGGCACCCCAGCAAAAATTGAACCAGTGAACCTCTTGCTGTGAGGCAGCAACACTAACTGCTGCACCACCATTTCAGGATTGTGTAGCAGTGTAGTATGCAAATGTTAGTTGAGCTGTGTAGGGAGGGGGGTAGATGTAAGTGCCATGGCTCCTTTTCTATCTGACTGTGCATGATGTTCCAGTTTCTGGTGGTCTATCAGCTGTATATGTTTGTAGGGGCAGGCTGAGACATGTCCTGTACCACCCCAGGATTCCTACTACACTGTGAATTGGGCCAATATATGTAGGGGTAGTGTGTGATTGGCAAACATAATATTTTTGTTCACACAGTCGTTATACTCATTTCTTTGCCTTAACAGTATGTCACTTTGACTGTGGTGGAATTGGTTATGGGTATGCAGTTTCGCACTGGTGTCTTTTTTTCACTACTGTTTCATTCCTGTAGTGCCTGATATTTGCAAATGGATGTGTAATTCCCCATGGCTGATTTGGGATAGTGTTATGTCAGTCTGACTGTAGTTTGAATAGTGCTTGGTGACATGCTTAGCAGCTCAGTGTTGTTTCCCAAATGTCATGCTATGTCGAGATATTTGTAGGATATCCAGGTGTCTGGCTCATATCTTTGGTCTGGTCCCCATAATTGTTGTGTATTTGTGACAAATCAGTGGGATGATGTGAGGATGTAAGTCACTAACTAATGAAAAAGAACTGAGTCCCAACTTGTGATATTTCTGTCAATATATGTTAGTACAGACAGTGTTACTGCAGCAACTTTCTCAGCTTATCTGCTCACATATTTTGGATATGTCCCTATTTTCATGGCTTTGTCCCCCCACTTTGTCAGGCTTGGTCCAGATTCATTGCACTAAGGGGTTCTGAGCATTCCTCTCCACTGCCAGGATTTTTACAGGATGTCCAGATGTTTGTCCCATAGTTTTTGTCTGTTCCACATATGCTTTGTATTTGTCTGGTAAGTCACTGTGATGTTCTGAGGATTTATGTTAGTAAATATTGACGTAACATTTCAGTTTCAGACCTCATATCCTTCAGAAAATGTCTGATGAAATAAACCCTGTTGCTGTAGCAACTGTCTAGGTTTATAAGGGTGATATTTAAAATATGTCCTTGTTTGTGGCCCATTTTGACAGCCGTTGTACAGATTTCTTGCACTAAGAGGTTGAGAGGTATGGTTCTGAGGTATAACTGCACTGCATGTTATATACATATATATATATACATATATATATATATATATATATATATAGATATATATATATATATATATATATATATATATATATATATATATATATATATATAGATATATACACACACACACACACACACACACACACACACACACACACACATATATGTATATACTTTTTTCATATATATCTATCACCATACATATCTATATGTGTATATTTATATATACTAAACATGACTGATTCCACAGTGTTTTTTCCCTACTATTCAATAAAGGTACTGAATGATATATTTGAAAAAGCAATAGAAAATGCTATAGCTCAAATGGTGTAGTGGTACACTGTTCTATGGTGTACAGGGTCCTAGGTTTGAGACTTGGCAGAGCTGATTGGTTTGTTGCTCAGCAGAACAGTGGCTGATGGAGACAGAGTGATTAAAGTAGTTTTTAAGTGCCTTTAAGTGGGTTTGTGTGACACTAAGCGATGCTAACATTCAGTTAGTTGTAGAGATGCTTAATCTGTGTTAGCTTCCCTTAGCATCATGCAAACTCGCTTACTCCCGCTTACACCTGCACTAATTTCTTTAAAAGAAAAGAAAAAGGGGTGATAGGAAAGTGGTGAAAAAGGGGCACGCAGAGGGAAAAACAATATGAAAGATAGCTAAGGTGTGTGCAGGACAGGTGTAAGGAAGGTCCATAGCTGTCCATTTCTTCTACAACAGCTGTGCATTTCTACTGCATTTGGAGGTGAATTTGGACACTCAAACCTCAGAGAGAGGGGTGAGGACAACAGAAATGTTTTTTCAAGCCAATTTGACCAGATTACATGTGTCCAGTGGACATGTGCGCAAAATGGATAGCTATGTATGGGGCGATTTTTTGGGGGGGACATATGCCCTTTTATTTTTTTTAAGGTGAGAGTGGGATGTTGGGGAAGGACTGTAGGTATGTCTAGGGAGGTAGGTTAGGTAGGGAGACAGGCAAGACAGACAAAACAGCAGATAGGGGCAATATATGACACATGACGGGAGGTAAACACCATTGATGGGGAGGGTGGTTGGGAATCCAATGCCCATGAGCCCCCATATGGTTACAGTAGGACTGAGATCCCCACCCATGAGCAGTAACCACTGCACCTTCACAGCCTCAAAGGTGGCTGTGCTGGGGGCTGGACAGGAGGGGCAACCTGTCCCTTGAGGTGTGCCAGATGGCCCTCAATCTGGTGCAGCTGATCTCCGAAGTCAGATTGAATGATGCTGCCCACCAAACCCCGGACCTGACTGCGGGTGACAGGCTCCTGTCTGTGCCTGCTCCCAGGGGGGAGATGGGCCCCATCTCCTGAGGCAGTTCCACCCAAAGGTGGTGCAGGACCAATGGATGAGGGAGATCCAGGTTGGGTCCTACACATGCTGGGGCCTGGGGCCATGGCCAGATGAGGAGGGATAGGTGGATCTGCTGGGATCTGCCTTTCCAAACATGCTTTTGTGGTGAGGTTTTACAAAATATGTTGGTTAGTCATGCACAACACCTTTCAAGATTAGTTATAACAGCATGCATGGGCGTTCCAATTAACCCCATAGGTTCATAGGTGTGTACTAGGCTAATGGCCATGGAGCCTTTACAAGCCTAGCCTATAGGATTATCCTGGCATCATGCAACCCGACCTTAGATTCCAGTGACCCTGTCAGGTAGAGACACTTGAGTGATCCCTGGGGTGAATTTTCTATTCCCCATCCAGTCATCAAGAGTTCTCTTGAAGAGGGCCAGTGAGATGCTCTGTTTGACATGTATAGGAAGTTTGTTCCATAGGATGGGCAGTCTCTGGGTTATGAACCTATCCCTTCAGCATGTTCTGTTGATTGTGTTAATGAGGTTGAGGTCTCTGGAGTGTATGGTGTGGAGGGATTGGGATTTCTTCAGATGTAGCATTTCTAACAGGGTTGGGTCAGACATGGCTTTGTAAGTCAAACAGAGATCACCTCTAAGGAGGCAATATGAGACAGATAATAGTTGGGGTTTTTTGAGTATGTCCATATAGGACAAGTGTTTAAGGCCTAGGATCCTCTTTGTGAGGTACTTTTGCGGCCTCTCCAGTTGTTGTAGGTGTCTAGTGAGGTACATGCCAAATGGGGCATTGTACTCAATGACTAGTCTAATGAGGGAAGAGTAGATGGAGACAATGACCTTTTTCTTCCTGGTTGCAAAACCCTAAGTAATGAGATGTGCCATATAGAAGGACTTTCTGACCACAGTGGCAATGTGGTGGTCAAAAGAGAGGTTGCTGTCAGCCTGTGTTCCCAGATCTCTTATAACGCCTTTTGTGTCAAGTGGACTACCATCATTGTGTTAATTCATGGGAATTGGGTTTCTCCAAAGGGGATGATGACACATTTTTTTGGCATTGAACTTAAGGCCATTGTTCTGACACCAGTTGTTGGTCTCAGTGAGGCCTTTCTGTAGGATGTCAACATAATTTGGGGAGTTACTAATAGCTCCCAACTTGCAAACTTTGTCAGCCAGTGTCCCTTCCTGTTGGCCTGGACTTCAGAGAAGTAGATACCAAACAGGAGAGGACTCAGGACCGAACCCTGTGGGACTCCACTCGTGACTGGTCAGCAGTCTGACTTGGTGTCAGCTACTTTCACACTGTGGGTTCTGTCTGTGAGTCAGTTTGCAACCCACCTAGTGATATAGGGATTGATGCCTAGCTTACTGAGTTTTTCTATGATTCCTGAGTGGGGAATGGTATCAAAGGCCTTGGCCAGATCAAGATAGGCTGTATGAACCACCTTGCCTTCATCCACAGCTCTGGTGACTGACTCAAAGAAGTCGACCAAGTTGAGCAGGCATGATCTACCCTTCACAAAACCAAACTGTGTGGGATACAGAGTTTGGAGATTCTCTATATCCTTGTTTATTAGGTCCATGATGATGCATTCCATAGCTTTGCATATCAGACTCGTCAGGCTAATGGGGCAATAGTTCTCAGGGTCTGTAGTCGCTCCTCCTTTGTGGAGAGGGATGACTGTAGCAGTGCACCATTTGGTAGGGACAAAGTCTAAGATGAGGCTGTGATTGAACAAGACACACAGGTGAGGTGCCAGTTTACTCTGTAGTTCATGTAGAACACAGCCAGGGATATTGTCAGGTCCCATAAAAGCTGTATTCTTGGCCTTGGACAGTGCTCTATTAACTTGTGCAGCAGTAATACTGTGTGCCTGGCAATCTCCTGTTAGTGTGATAGCTCCTTTGGGGGAGGGAAAGTTGGCACTGAATCTGTCAGCCAGTATATTGGCAATATCTGTTGGCCCAGTATAAGAGGTACCATTGTCCAGAGCAAATCTGAGTATTGCCATGGAGATTCTTTACATAACTATAGAAGGCCTTGTGTTTGCCTTTACTATTTGCTGCTATTATGTTTTCATAGCTAGCTTTAGAGGATTTGATGAGGGATCTCAACCTTTTCTTGAGGCTGATAAGGGAGTTTTTCCATTCTTGGGACTTCACCCTATTCTGCCTCAGTTTCCTCCTTCTGTTGTCGAGTTTGTTTATGGCAGGCGACCACCAGACTGGCTTCCTTTTTTTGGAGGAGAGCATCTTGGTTTTATTGGGTAGAGCTAGTAGGCTGCATACAGATGATATACGGTTTAGTGAACAAATGAATGAGATGGTGGGTGAGTTTGAAAGTAGTGGTTATAGCCATATGGAGGTATTAAAAGTAGCAGATAAAGTGAAACAAAGTAGAAGCAACACTTTGAAACTGATTTTTAAAGAAGGGGAAGTAGCTATTGTTTATGCAAATGTTGTTGTTGTTGTCTTTTGGCTTTTCCTGGTTAGGGGTTGCCACAGCGGAACTCCGGTCTGCTAATGATTGGCAGTAGATTTTGATGAACGCCGAGGTGCCAGCTCGATGTTCAACCTTCAACGAAGGCATGCCCATTTACGCATGTCTTTCGAATGCCCACCCAACCGCGGGGAGGACATGCAGACTCCACACAGAAGGCACTTCCTGCACTCCAGGCGAGAATCGAACAGGAGAACCTCTTGCTGTGAGGCAACAACACTACTGCTGCATTTATGCAAATGTAAAGAATGATAAAATTAGATATGTAACTACCTATAGCTTAAAAACAGAGCAAATAAAGAAAATTATACATAAGAACTGGCCTATACTTATGGCAGCACCTGAACTACATACTATATTAGAGGCTAGACCCTTCTTTTCATATAGAAACCTTAAGAGCTTAAAAAGCAGGTTATGCTATAAAGATCTTACGGGTATAACAAAAGTCAGGTTGGGCAATAAATCTGGTACATATGGGTGTATGTGCTGCAGTTGCTGTGAAGATATTATTAATCACAACAGTGACATATTTGTTCACCCAGTGTCCAACAAGCAGTTTACATTTAAATTGTGTTGCTACTTGTAATAGTGTTTATGTGGTCTATCTTGCTACCTGTGAACAATGTGATTCATTTTACATAGGAAAGACCACAAGGAAATTGAAAGAGCATATAATAGAGCAGAAGTCAGAAATAAGACATAATGAGAATAATGCACTATTTAAGCACATCTTACATAATGGTGTGAATCATGATTTAAGTTCAGAGTGATAGATAGTGTATAAAAGGGACCTAAATGTGGTGATTTTAATAATCTTTTAGAAAATAAAGAATATGAATGGATTGTCATGTTCCATGCAGATTAAGAACCTGGCTTAAACAATCTAGTCAGTATTAAACATGTGCTTGTTAAAATACAACAGCAGAATTTGTAATGTATACCTTTAAAGATGTTATTAGAAGAGTTTTAATTGATGGTATAGTGTGATTTATTGGCTGTGGTCACATGTTATCATTTGGCTCCTATTTAAATGCACTGTAGAGTTTGTTTATGGCAGGCGACCACCAGATTGGCTTCCTTTTTTGGAGGAGAGCATCTTGGTTCTATTGGGTATGGCGAGATCCATGCATTTGTGTACATGTTCGTACAGTGCATTGGTGTATGATTCGGTGGTCATGCAACTTTTCTCCATTTACATGGGTGCCATGAAGTTAGCCACCTCTGTTTTTAGAAGCCCAAAGTTAGCTTTGGAGAAGTTTTTCATGGTGGTTAGCTTTGTGCAGGGGGGATTTTCATGGTGATTAGTTTGTGGTCAGATCTAACCAGGGAGGAGTTGACTATTGGTGTAGAGCAATGGTCAACCATGTTAGTAATGACCAGGTCAAGGATGTTGCTACCTCTAATGCGGGTAAGAATGAGATGATCCAGGGCATTGGAATTAATGAATTCCAGGAAATGTTGGGCAAGTGTATTGGTACATGAGTAGTTTACCCAATTAATGGAGGGATAGTTGAATACACCCAGTATGAGAGTGTTAGGTTGGACCCTAATAATCTCCAGGGTGCTTAGGAACATGAAGTGTGAGTCTTGGGACATGGTTGGGGACCTATAGCAGGCTACGACCTGAATTGCTGTCTTACCCAGTATTAGCTGCACCTGAAGTATCTCTGATGCATTATGTTGGGCTACCAGTCTAGAGGTGTGCACATCCTTTATGAATATGGAAACACCACCACCTTTGGGACTTCAGTTCAAGTTCTGAGGCTGAAAGGTGTGGAATGAGTTATAGCCTGGTAGTACAGGGTTGCTTTCTGTTGACTTAAACCAGGTATCTGTTATAGCACAAATGTCTATGTTCTCCATTTTAAGGAGTGGATCAAGTGAGTGCATTTTGAGATTTAGACTTCTAGCGCTGAGCAGCATGACCCTCAGATTGCATTTGTTTGTAGCTGTTATGGTGGCAATTTGGTCTTTGAAACACCACCTAAAAAGGCACTATAGGGGTGGCAACAGCCTTGGCCAGTATCCGGAAGCCTAGGGGGTGACAGATGCAGGCCATCTCTGGCAAAGCATCGAGGTCTGTCAATCATGTCATCCCAGGCAGACAGATAATGGATCCCCTTAGAATCACACCAGAAACTCAGCCAATTATTGAAATCAATAATTTTCTGCTTGTACCATTGTATCATTCTGGGTGGTGGTAGGATGCTGCTCAGGGCTAGGGTCATACCCGTCTGGGCTACATAATCCAAGAGCTCCTCCATGTCTCTTTTCATGTTATCCAGGGAGGTATGTCTCAGGTCATTCACACCCACATGTACAATGATAAGAGTCATATTTGTACCTGTTGCTGAGGGACATGAGTTATGTGGCAGATCCTGGCACCTGACAGGCAGCTGACTGTCCACTTTCTACTTATTCAACTTAGTGAGTGGGACATCAGTGTGCCTCACGATTATGTCACCTATAACTAGTGTGTTGGGCATGCTGTTTTGCCTTAGGGGCTTTGGTTGAGTGGCACACTGTTTAGGAGAGTTATGTGTCTCATGATTAGTGTTGTGTTGTGGTGGTGGAGTCCATTTCTGCCTTGAATATCTCTGCTGTTTGGATAGATTTTTATTGAGAGCCTCCATGAAGGTGGGTGTGTGGTTTCTGTTTTTATGTGAAGGCAGTGCTGGTGTGTGTTCTGGAGGGCTATGTGTTCCATGTGGTGTAGTGCAAGTGTTGACCTTCTCCTCTTGACCAGCTATTCTGGTCTTGACTGGAGAGTGTGTGGCTTCCAATTTGGATATATAAGTGTATTTCTTGCAAGTCTGAATATTGGGAGGTAAGAGGAGAGGGTTGTCAGTGTACATGAGACAGTTGCTACATTGCCTCAGGATGCCCAAGTTCATCAGGTTAATAGGAGAAAGCACAGACAACTGACCTTTAGACATGCCTGGAGGGGTGGGCATTAATAATAAGTACTGGAGCCATAAAACAGATTGGAAAAAATTGCATAGCAAACATAACACATGCATAAATGGAATGACAGTATGCATCGTAACAACATGCCAGTAACATTGACGACAACAGGCCACCAACAATGGTATTTGAACAAGGTATGTTAACATGAGACCAATCAAATATATGAACAGTAATGCAACACAAGTTCCAACATTAGGTGTGGAGAACAACATACCTGTAGTATATGAATAAAAATTATTGATGCAGATGAGAGGTGGGGGAGGGCAAAGAGTCCATTAACAGCTGTTCATGCTTCTATTTCGAACAGTAATGCTCAGTACTCTATGGGTCTGCCCTCACTTTACATCTACCTAGCGCCCATAGCTTTTGTAGCACAAACATACCTATTAAACTGTCAGATTGGAATGGTATGGGCCAAACTGTGACAACTCTGGGCACATGGCTAGAGGGGACTCGTACAGGTCAGGATTACATATCTGGCACATGAGGGGTACCCTGAACTGCTGTTATGTGTGTGTGTTATTGGCATATTCAACTGGTTTCATATCTGTCTCCAGGGTTATTTGCAGCAGTGACACTTGGGGGACATATATCGGAAAGTGTGCATGTTTTATGTACCATACCTCTCAACCTCTCAGAGCATGAAATCCAGACAAAGCCATTTAAAAGTGGAACAAAGGCCCAAAAATAGGGACAATTTATAAATATTGCTCTTACAAACTTAGAAAGTTGTTAGAATAACAGGTTTTGCATTAGCATGATTTTTCTGAAGGGCAGGAAGTCTGAAACTCAAGAGTCCATCATTATTTTCTAAGTTCAGTCGTTAATGATTTGCCACTAATTTGCCAAAAAAAACACAATTTTATGAAAAATTGACCAACATATGAGGCAAAAATCTGGGCATTCTGCATAAATCTGAACATTTGAGAGGTATGGCTACCTATCCTGCTTTCATATGCAGGCATGTGGTGGGACAATTGAACAGTTGCACACAGTTTATTGGTATAGCCTGCATACAGCTACTGTTGACATTTCCTTACGTATACAACCTATGTAGAAAATATCTGTTAACACTACCTGACTGTTTTTACATATATTCCTAATTCCTTGTGTGTAGCTATACACACATCTTGGTACCACTCCCTGGATTTGAACCGTGTCTGGATGTGCAAAATAACAATGAAGCTATTTCTCATCACACTGTGCTACTGAGAAACTACTGTTTCATAGTTCATTGGTTTCTGCCTATTAGTGTCTTGGTTAGACAGCCTGAACTTGTAATCCTGTGATGCATGCATGACAGATAATGTACTGTGAATTAATCTTTTGAATTACTACAATCTGGAAAGCAAAGGTTAACACAGGGCATTATATCCTGTTTTATAACTCCATTCTAAGTCTACAACAACATACCAGAGTACACAGAACAGTTTCTGTTAAAAGTTTTATTACAGCTCAGTCTTAGTCTGACATACTTTTTTATTCTGTGACCACTAGTGATACTTGAGAGACATGTATCGGGAAGTGTGCAGGTTGTATGTATCTATCCTGCTTTCATTTGCAGGCATGTTGTGGGACAGTTGAACAATTGTACACAATTTATTGGTACAGCCTTCATACAGCTACTGCTATTTCCTTACATGTGCAACCTGTTGATAAAATATCTGTTAACACTACCTGACTGTTTTTACATATATTCCTGATTCCTTGTGTGTAGCTATGCACACATCTTAGTACCATTCCCTGGATTAGAACCGTGTCTGGGTGTGCAAAATAACAACTAAGCTATTCTGCATCACACTGAGCTACTGGGGAACTACTATTTCTTGTCTCACTGGTTTCTGCCTATTAGTGTACTGTGCATTAATCCTTTGAATTACTACAATCTGGAAAGCAAAGGTTAACGCAGGGCATTTACCTCTTGTTTTAAGCTCCATTCTAAGTTAGCAACATACCAGAGTAAACACAACAGTTTATGTTGTACATGTTTATTTCTGCTCAATCTTAGTCAGACATACTTTATTTATTCAGTTGACACAGTTACAGTATACCTACTAGCACTACACAATGTACTCCTTCTTAATTATCTGCGCAATATACTGCAATATAGATTTTTTTCTCACCAGCCTGTCAGCACAGCCTCAGCAGTCTGTCGGCATGGGCTTCCACATTCATAGCCCTCTCTGCTGCAGCTGTAGGGGAGAAAGACAAACATCATGCATACCTGTCTATCACATCCTCAGACTAGAAATTGGTTCACTTATATCTGTGATACTTACACACTGCTGGAGCATGCTGGTCCCTAGCATCTTGGATCCACTGGTCCAAGAGCACCCTCTTCCTCTGCTTTAGGTCAGCACAGTGGTGCCAGACCTGCTCACCAATATGGGGGAAGCCAGTAGCACTGGTAAGATCATGGGCAAGACGGTCCCAGTCCTCTGCTTTATATTGTGATAACTGGTACTGGCCCTGCAGCACTCTCATCATGTTTTTCTACTTGGAGTCCAGCCATGACCCTGGACTCCTGGATGATCCAGCTCTGTGCCTAAAAGTGCAAACCTTTGCCTATTCCAGCCATTGTATCTGTACAGATGAACGATAACAGATTATGGCTGTATTCTAGCCTGCACCATTTAAATAGTGCAATATTCCTACCCTTTCCTGTAATTGGACCATTTTAAAAAGGCTAAGCTCTGCTAAGCAGTGCGCAAACCTGCTAAGCTGATTTTAACACTCCTTAAAGGGGTAGTTGTTGAGCACTGCTTAACAGTGCACAAATCCACTTAGCTGAGATACCTACTTCTTAGCATTCTCATCTAAGCCATGGTTACACCTGCTAAGCATAGCTGAGCATTGCTAACTATTGCTCACATTTCATTTTTAAAATATATCAGAATAAGGACTTCATTTAGTAAGTGTATATGATTTACTTTACATGACATCTCTCTTTGTGCTTTCATTACATTGGCAAGGGGTGTGACTATACCAAATGGGACACCTGTGTATACATGGGTGGTTTCACATGTTATATGTACTCACACTTCCATTTTATACCAGCTATACTACCCTGGTTGACAAAAGTAAGTTACTAAATAATTTAAGTTGAAAAAAAATAATTTTAACACTGTTTTTCCATATAAAAATAAGTTGCCTTTCTTTGTAATCGAACCATGAACTCCTGCATGTAAAACTAGGACTCTAATCACTACACTATTGCTGTTGGAAATTCCAGCTGTATATTTTTATTTATCTCCTATGGGATGTTTAAGCAATGCTACGCGGAGGGCCATAACACACTCATCCACTTAGCAATGCTTAAACATTCCTTAGCACAAAAAAATATATAATATCATTATTATATTATTCTATTACATAGTGAGTATTCTGGTGTTCTGACAAGTCATTGAGGACTGCAGTCAGGAAATAATGGCATACTTTTGACTTTCAGACTTCTATTCTTCAGTAATTCATGCTAATGCATAATCTGTTTTCTATAAACTTTCTAAGTCTGTAAGAGCAATATTTAAGTACTGTCACTATTTTTAGTGCCCCCCCCCATTATTTGTGCCTTTGTCCACATGGACTGCTGTCAGGGAATAATGGCATACATTTGACTTTCAGACTTCTATCCTTCTGAAATTCCTGCTAATGCATGACCTGTTTTCTATCAACTTTCTAAGTTTGTGAGGGCAATATTTAAGAAGTGTCCCTTTTTAGGGGTTTTCCCCCATTGTTTGTGCCTTTGTCCACATTTCCTGCTTTAGCAGGTTGCGAGGTGTCATACAGCACTTTTACAATGCAGGGGGTGTTTCACACAACCTGTCATACACCCCCACCTTGGTTTCTGTTTCTGTATGTATTTCAGTGTCCGCAGACACTGAAATATCATTTATTTCATTTCAATGTCCGCAGACACTGAAATACTGGCATAATATTAGAGAAATTCTCTAATATGCCGAATCTGGTTTAGAAAGTGCCGTACGGCACTTTCTGAGTGCAGGGGGCATGTTTGTAGTCCGTTCACTACTTAAACACACCCCCTAAACTCATTCATGGTTCATGTCCATTTAGCCTAAACAGCAGTGCACCTTCATGAATATGCAAGGCACGCTTCTGTGGCTACACGGACATGAACCACTCCATGCAGGAATAGTACTATTCCTGTACAAAGTTTATTGAATCCAGGGAATTATTTATTTATTTTTGCATCCAGCTCAAAAACTTCTTTAATCACATTTTACTCTTACTCCTAACAAAGCCAGATCCATAATACTTTTTTAAATCTCTAGTCATTTTACAGTCTTCAAAATACATGGTTAACTTACCAGAATAGTATACACTTAATTCACTCAACCAAGAGTTAAAAATAAATGCTTCTGTGTGCATATTGTCATTCCAGTTCATAGTTGGAATTATTTCATTTAAAACTATTTCTAATTTTGCAGTTTGTAAACATTTTAGTATTGTTAGTCTTGCAGTTTTCATATGATTTAAGCAATTGCATTTTAGATTGTTAGTGGCTGCATGTAAGATGAAATATATGTACCTATGTCTACATTTGAATAGATTTGTTAAAAGAGCTGGAATGTCAGTTAACATCAGTCTTGATTTCATGGATAAATAGATTACAACCCACACTTCCACTGTTAAGTATTGTTTAATTAGAAAATGAGCTTTAAGAAATCAGTATGAGGATTTATCTTTCATGTGACCATGGCTTTCAAAACAGTCTTTACTTTAGGTACCCCTTGACTTCTGCCCCTTCCTATAAACTATTTTGCCTATGGTGGTCTCATACTACTGACATCACACATTATACAGAATTTAAACTGCAACATGTCTGGTAGCATAGAGACGGAGCGCTATCAAACCTAAATGACTTTAAAAAACATTGAAGTTAATTTTATATTGCTCAGCGCTAACAGCTCCTAATCTCATTCTGCTAACAGCTGTGCTGTGATTCACTTCCTGTATTATCTGTGACATCATTATAGCAGGGCCATCACATATACAATACTTTATATGAAGAAACAAAGGTTACAAAAATAATTCCACACTGCAACATATTTACATTCTGTCACAACTCCAGAGGTGCATTCCTTCATTGTTTTTACTGTAAACAATGATAATTATTCTGCATTTTTTTTTTATTTTCAAAAGGAAACAAGAAGGCTAAAAAGATAAACATGCTAGAACAATGTAAGTAACAAACAACATAAGATAAGGACAAAATCCCGACTGAATTAAACAAAGTCAGTAGCAATGTAATAGAGTGATACAATATATAAATGAATGTGCAACAAAATAACAGTATGTATGCAGTAATCAAAGACACTTATTAAATGGATGAACAATAGCTATTAACCACATAAAAAACACGAGTTTCAACCAGAATAGTCCAGTGGTAAAATAAAAAAAAACCCACCAAAGCCTCTCTGATAGTTAAGGCTGCAGAACTAGGATGCGGCAGAAAGAAGGGGAATTGAGGAAAGAACCATAAACAGTTACCTGACCATAGTGACAACGTTGCAAGCTTTGGCTATGCCTAGATGGATATAGGGAAAGGGGCTAAATTAATCATCAAGCCTTTACAAGGATTCATCAAATGAAATAACAAGTATCTGTTAATATGGGCTGTTTAAGCTCAGTGCAGCATGTAGCTCTGGCCAAAAATGCTCCACATCACAATGCATGTGGCCACTTTGACAGAGGGATCCTGTTGATGCCATTAAGTTTTGGCCCTTATCATATGTTGTTTGTTACCTAGAAAGTTCACCCTGGGGATCACTCCAGTGGCTCTACTTGATAGAGGTACCGGGAACTAATGGTGGCATGATGCCAGAGCACTTCTATGAGCTAGCTTGTAAAGGCTCCAGGGCTGTTGGCCTAGTACACACCTATGAACCATTCACAACCTTGTAAAGTCATCTTCCTAACTTCATTTGATAGCAGTTGGGTGCTAAGCTCAGACACAGACTTCCATTTCTTGACTATTACTAGCCATGTGATCTTTGCTAGCTGAGTGAGCTGAAGATGACCAGTTCTTGGTAGGGACAAGAAGGAAGAGTGAGAACATATAATGTACACAACTGAGTAGCAGGGATTGTTTCATGCCAAGACTGAAATGGACATGCTGGGAAATGAAACTCAAGGTATAATAATGTGAAATAACTGAAATTTGTGTGTAGAGAATATTTAATGACTTCTACGTTCTCTATAGATGGCTACAATTGCACAGCTCAGGTAAGCTGTATGGTGGTGACCAGAAACCATCAATAGCAAAAAGATTACAACTTTCACAGAGCTGAAGGGTGACATTTATGGTTTTAAAACAGAGACCAAGACTGATGTCTTATGGCTCTGAGTGTTACCTGAATTTGTTGAGAAATGCTGTTATGTAGAAGACATACTGGTGTCAAGGTTTTGCATGAAAGTGACTTATTCCATTGAGAAGTTCTGGCTATGATGCATCTGGGAATAGAAGTGCCCATTTCCTACACTAAGCTGTTGATTTGAGAAAGCAAAGAGGATAAACAGTTTTTCAAGTGGAAGAGAAAACAAAACATCTCTTGATTAAAGCCAATGCCACAGATTGCCTTTGTCTAAATACAATTTATCACTTAAATGACTGAAACATAGGTTCTACTATATGAAAACAGATACGTGTCCTTTTATACTTCTGTTTCCAGGGATTCACTTCAGAATCTTGAAATTCCAAAACATCGAATGTTATATGATCGAGACCATATGATCAATATTTCAGAATATCAAAATTCCGAAATAAATCCCCCCCCCCAAAAAAAAAAACTATTTAAACATTTCTGCAGGGGGGCAAGTCCTCCTGCACCCCCCCCACACCCCTGCTCTTAAATATGCCAACTCCGAGATCCCACTATAGCGAGGAAAAGGGAAATCTCTCATTCTGCGCTGTATGCAGACTCCCGGTCAGAATTTTGAAATGCTGATACTTCGATCATATGGTCTCGACCATATGAATTTCGAGGTTTTAGGATTTTGTGATTCTGAAGGGAATGAAGTTTGCAGATAACTGCAAACTAGGAGCCATAATCGAAACTCCTAACAATGTGGACATCATACAAAAGGGCCTCACTGAGACAGATGCCTGGTGTCAAAGCCACGGCCTAAAACTCAATGCCAAAAAGTGCATTGTCTTCCCCTTTGGCAAAAACTCTGTACCCATGAACTACCACATAGGTGGTAGTCTACTTAACACCAAAAGTGTGATAAGAGACTTTGGGACACAGGTGAACAGTAGTCTCTCCTTTGATAATCATATCACCACGGTGGTCAGGAAATCCTTCTAAGTGGCACACCATATCACAAAAGGTTTTTCATCCAGAAAAAAAGAGGTCATTGTTCCCCTCTACTCATCACTCATTAGACCCATTATAGAGTATAACGCCCCTTTTGGTATGTACCTCACAAGACATCTACAACAACTGGAAAGGCCACAGAAATACCTCACAAAGAGGATTACTGGCCTCAAACAGATGCCCTATGCAGACCGTCTCAAAAAACTCCAGCTTTACTCCATTGCATATCTCCAACACAGAGGCAATCTCTGCCTAACATACAAAGCTATGTCAAACCCAGAGCTGTTGGACATGCTCCCCTTAAAGAAATCCCAATCCCTCCAAGCTACAAGCTGTAGGGACCTAAACCTTGTCACCACAATAAATAGAACATGCTGGAGGGATAGATTCCTGTCCCAGAGACTTCCCATACTCTGGAACAGACTACCTATCTATGTCAAACAAAGCTCCTCATTAGCACTCTTCACGAAAAATCTTGATGACTGGATAGGAAATAGGAAATTCACCCCAGGTTCACTTCTGTGGCTCTGCTTGACAAGGACACAGGAAAATAATTTTCTTGGGTGGCGAAAGCCAGGGTACCTTTTTGGCTAGACTTATATAGGCCCTAGGGCCAATAGCCTAGTACCTACCCATGAACCTATGAACCCGAGTAGATTAAAGGGCTTGAGCGTTGCTAGAGTGATATGACACTGCTGCAGGTGGAAATGTAAATTATTGGGAAACCATATTATTACCATATGTGAGATGTCTTCAAGGACAGCAGCTTCTAAGGAGATCCCGAAAAGTTCACACAGTCTTGAAAGGTCTGTGTAAAAGTAAAAGTAGCCATGGTTAAGTTAAGGTCGACAAAACCACAAAACCTGTGTCTTCTGCTCTCACTGGAGTCTCAAGCACATGTCTAGGGTTTCTGTCTCCTTTAACTTCACAAATTGTAAACTAGCCTCTGGAGCTTTCTAATGCAAGAGTTGCTATGAACAACAGGCAGATAGTAAGTGACATAAGAGAAAACGGGAAGCAGCATCAAACTGGACATGATTATTGTCATTAACAGTGAGGAATGACATTTTCTCCAGGTAGTAAAGAGCTCTTCCCATAGGGGTTAAAGAGTTAACATTAATGCTACCATAGCTTTCACATGCAAGCAGCTTCCCAAATGTTTTGGGAAGGAAACTATCCAATGAAATGTGAGGAGAATTCCTGAATGCTTGGTATCCTGGAGTGCTTAACTGGACAGACATATTTCAGTTTTATGGGCATTGATATAGAGACTGGAATGTTTGGAAAAAGAAAATGGAGGATGTCTAATGCCTGGAGCGCTACAGAAGGAATGTGACAAAGAATTCTGCAGTTTTCCATGAACAATAAGTAATTTCACTTGCTTCTAATGAATGACTCAATTTACGAAGGAAGAGTTCTTGGAGACAGCCCATGTTAGTAGTTCTTTTGCTAACATGTGGTGGCATCTTAAGTGTACCTTGGGCCCTGGGCTATTTTCAGCTTGTGGTTCCTCCACACCTGCTTTTAGAACCATGGAATGTTTTCTGACTGCCCTTAGTGTCTTACTCACAACCAGAAAAGTTACCATGGCTACACAATGTACCCCTCCACCTTCTGAAGTACCTGCAACAAGTTTGTACATTGTGCTATGGGTTTCTGAATCACAACCTAAATTAGTTGACATTACACATTGGATAAGAGGAAAAACATTATTGTGATTCATCAACTACCAAGTTATGCAAATGGAATCAACTATTAGCATTCTGATCAGGTTTTCAAACTTAGACATAATGAATGGCAAACAAATGCAAGACTCCTTAAATTGTAAATGTACATAATATTCAAATATGTATCTTTAATGGCATAGTGAAAGGTATTTAAGTATGTCCAGATAATTAACTATGCTTCAGTAAATGCAAACCATTAACCTACAGCTAACTAATAGACTTCTTGAACTTATTATTTCTTTTATCCTTTGTTGACTAGATTAGTCTCACAAGGCTAGTAGCCTCTTTTCAGGGGAGACCTGAGGTGATATTTATACTATTAAGGGAAATTTGATCAGAGTATTGGGGAACTTCCCCTACTCCTTCAGTTACTAAGTTGGAATGTTTTTGTGTTCACACTTCCTGCTTCCATTCCAGATGCACAGGCAGCCCTGAGAAGCAGGGGGCACAACATAGTTGAATGCAGAGCGCAGCATGAGTTTCACCATATGTGAAACAATGAAAAAGGCAGCTGAGTCTTATCAAAAATCAGAGAAGAGGTTTAACCCATGTGAAACAATGAAAAAGGCAGCTGAGTCTTATCAAAAATCAGAGAAGAGGTTTAACCCATGTGAAACAATGAAAAAGGCAGCTGAGTCTTATCAAAAATCAGAGAAGAGGTTTAACCCATGTGAAACAATGAAAAAGGCAGCTGAGTCTTATCAAAAATCAGAGAAGAGGTTTAACCCATGTGAAACAATGAAAAAGGCAGCTGAGTCTTATCAAAAATCAGAGAAGAGGTTTAACAAAAATAATGACAATAACATGGAAGTGAAAGCAGTCGAACTTTCACAGAATTTGGAGTTGATGTTTCAAAAAAACTTGTTAGACTATAGAGACATTATGAAGAATGCTGGGTCTATTTTTGCAACCCTCTAGTCAGGAGGGTTGTAGGATGTTGAACTAGAGTGAGACAGAGAGCAAGAAATAAGCATCGTGGGTAGAGATAATAGATAAGATCCAGAAGGAGGTGGTAGAAGAAATACGCAGAAAGGAAAGAACAAACCATATACAGAAACTGTCAGGGAAGGAAATAGAAGAGAAACAATAGACTAGAAAGAAAAGGAGATTAAACTCAAAAGAAAATATGTGATAAGGATACAAAGGACAGATGGAAGAGGACTGGAAAGGTATGAAGTGTGGAACAGCATAATAGTTCCCTTAGGTACAAAGGCTCAAGAGATAAGGGCCTTTATTCATATTAGTAATTCAACTTTTTGTGACATTATTTTTGAAACTGGAAATGCAATAGAGAATTTTTTTGAGGGAATATGAAAGAAAAGAACAACTGTAATCAAAGGAATGTGCTTGTATTTAAAGCATATAACAAAGAAACTAAGAAGAAGATGCATATACAATTCCAGAAATGGAGAAAGAAACTTTTAAAAGACATTTAAGTAATATATGTAAAGAAGTTACGGACATTACAAAAGTGTATGACAATAGACTGTTGGATGGGATTGCAATATTGTATTGAAAATGGAAAATGGAGATATACATACTCCTAATATTATAAAGTAGAAGAGAACAAAGGTGTTGTAAAATACTGGGGTCAACCTAAAACATGTTATTTATGTGGGAAAACAGATCATTTGATCTGTAATTGTGACAAAAGAAAATGTTATATTTGGTGGGAAATGGGATGGGATGTAATGCAAAAAGTGTGATTTAAAATGTTATAAATGTAATACGGTTGGGCATTTATGGATGGATTGTAAAGATAAGGTAGAGGAACACGTGACTAATATTCAAATAGAGCAAGATCAAGAATTACAGAAAGTTGAGAATACGGAAAATTTAATAGAAAAAAGAAAGAAAGAAAGAAAGAAAAAACAATAAAGTGAAAATAATAGAAGAAGGATCTAAAACCGGTGATGAGGAAGATGTAAGTTGGACTATAGTAAAGGGAAAACTTCAGCTGATAAAAGAGTGAGAGAGAGAGAGAGAGGGAAAAGAAAGTTCATAGGTTTTAATATAAAAAAGAAGAATGGAAAGGGATAATGATAGAATATGTTAAGTAATTAATATATATATTAAAAGAACATTTTTAAGAACCAAAGAAAAATACAAAAAAGTTGCACTAGAACACCACAGAGTCTTTAATCACACAACGTTTTGAGTGTTCTCATTCCAACTGAAATGGAACTTCATCAGAAACAATCCCTGGGATTCAACAACCTTTTTTTCTGTGCAGTAACAGTGTAGCCGCTCCTGCATGGAATATGGCCACTGAGTGATCCAGCAAACAGCTAATCTGATGTGCACAACTGCTCGAACACTGTTCCTGCAAGGACACTACTGCCTAATGCTAATTACCTCATTTGCTGGTGAAAAACATGCAATGAAGTGAATTAGCAATTCAGCAAGCAGGCAGGTGTCCGTGCAGGAACAGAGTTAGTTGCAGAAATATATTCGGCTACTAGCCGAATACATTTCTGAAAATAAAATGGAGGCATGATAGCTCCAAAGAAAGCATGCATTCTATCTATTAGGCATGCCAATGGACAAATATATGGCCATTGGTATTGAAAATAGTTTATCTTTTTTAAAATAAAAGTTGTTTTTTTTTTTTTGGCCGATCTCGGCCATTTAAGCATAGTGCAGCGGAACGTAAATGGGATTGTGCCGAAATAAAATGTGAAAACTCAATTTTAGGGGAAATCTGCATTTTGCCATTATGGCATGCAAAATCAAAACAATACCAGGGAACACTGGTTGTCAAGGGGAAAGGCTCAGTGTTAATGCAGTAACTAGGGACTAAGGAAGTGGGGTATGCAAATTAGGGGAAATTTACTGAATCACAGAAATCTGCTAAGTCCCAAACTGCACCTAACTGTGTAGGTGCTATGGCACAATACTGTAAGCAGGAGGAACAACTGACATGAAAAGGGTGTGTGTCAGGCATGTTGCAAGCACACTGGAGCCCTATGGTGCAGAGCTAAGCTTAACTAAGCACAGCTAAGCAAGGGGATATGTCTGAGGCTTTTCACTGCTGTTACCTTACCTAAGTGGGTTTGCGGGGCATGCACCAGGTCTAAAACAAACAAAAAAAAAACAGAAATAGCAGCACTGTTTACGTTTGGGCAGTGGGTTTGTGCGGTACACCTCAGGGCTTAAAAGGGGAGGAAATGGGAAAGGAAAAATAGGAAAATAGCAGAATAAAAGGAATTAAGAACAAATTACATAGCCAGCAGATGGAAGGCATCATAGTCAGCCAATAATACAGGCAGCATCTGCAGCACAACGCTATAAACTATGAAAACACCTTACAGCCTGTTTTTTCCACAAACTCTACACCATTGGTGTACACATGTGGGGGAATTTTTACTGGAAAAATGTTAGGGGCTGCCATTGCTTTTATCCATCAGTATGTGCTAGAAGCTGAGGGTGAAGATGAGGATAATGCTGACAACTGCCACAGACCAAGGAGGAGGAAAAGAGTGTTCAGACCCAGGGTAACCTACCAGGGGCTAAATGATCTGGAGATAGTAGAGCACTACAGGGTGGACAGAGACCTACTTCAGCAAATCATTGAGATGTGCCAGCCTCAACTCAGATCCAGAACCAACAGAGGGGAACCCATCCCAGTTGATACCAAGGTATGTGTAGCCTTAAGGAAGGATACCAAGGTATGTGTAGCCTTAAGAATACTAACTACAGGTACTTTCCAAAGACCTACTGGGGACATCGTGGGGGTCTCACAGGGATCTGCATCCAGGGACTCCTCCAGTTCCTGGATGCCATGCTACTACATGCCAGTGAGCACATTTACTTCCCCAACATCCATGAGGAGAGGACCAACATTATGCATTTCTTCCACCATATAGCAGAATACCCAGAGGTACTGGGGGTGATACACTGCATGCACATCCACATCAAAGTACCACCTGGTTAACAGGTTAGGGTCTACATAAACCACAAGGGATTCCCCTCCATCAACTGCCAGGTTGATAATGCCCAAGGCATTATCATGAATGTGTGTGTGCTGGCAGCCCTGGAAGCTATCACGACTCCCACATCTGGCATTTCTCACAGCTGTACCAGACATCTGCCAATGGGGTTATCCTGTATGGTCATCTGTTGGGGGATGCTGGCTATGCACTAGAGCCATGGATGATGACATCCATCAGAAATGCACACACACATACACACACACCCACACAAGAATGCAATAATGAGGCACACACACAAACCAGGATCATTATAGAGCATGTGTTTGGGATGCTCAAGTCATGGTTCCGCTGCCTTGACATATATGGTAGAGCTTTGCAGTACTCTCCAGCCACATGTGCACACATGTTCATAGTATGTGCCATGCTACACAATATGATCCTGCAGAAACAGCTGCAGCAGGAACAGCATGGGGAAGGGCCACACAGCCCTCCACCATTGCCAAAGTCACCACAGGCACAGAGGGACTCATAGGAGGAACCTCCTGAGCCTGCCCTGTAGACAGACGAAGGTGTGCCCAGTATGCCTATGCCTTGGCAAAGAGGCAACGCATAGCGCATACACTAACACAGTAGGGACTCTGAGACTGATACCTCTCTTTGACTCGCACACACAGTAAAAGGGATGCCAGACATGACACTACCTGTGCCATACCATGTATAGGCAGTGTACTGCATGCATCTGACATAGTCATCCCCAAGCACCATCGTCACAACTGCCTCAGGCACAAGGAAAGTCAGTTGTCCTAACAATGAATGAATGAAGTAGTTTGGCCTGATAGTATATCTATGGTATTGATGCCAGCATGCAATGGAATTGGGTGGCTGAATGGGATAGCAGCAGACAACAGACAGCTATGTGGGGCAACAGGAAATCCATGACAAATACTGGCATCACCATACTAGTCAGTAGTGCTCAAGTTGGGAACTCATGCTGCAGTACATGTGGGGTGGGGGGGCCAACTAACTGGGTGGCCATATATCACACACATGGATGTCAATGAGGGTTCCCATACCCTCCGCCAGCCACACCCAGCAGGACAGGTGTAGATGTCCATAAAGAAAGGTCTGGCAAAGGCTCACAAATGCCGGCAATGGTGAACATCCCCCTACAGACCTACACAGACAGTACAATAGGTCTGGCAGTTGCAGTATGGTTCTGAAGGGTAAGAAGTCTGAAACTGAAATGTATGTCATTACAGTCTAACCTGGGTTCTCTACTGATATGCCTCCATTCTGCAAGATAGGGCACAATACAATGCTAAATGGAAGCAAAAAGTAAGTGAAATACCAGCACAGTCAGTGCAAATGTGTAAAATAGTCAGGTGTGCCCCCTCCCCTCCCACATAGAAATGCAGTAACAGTTACGTTTGTAGAGTAATATCAGTGGAGCACACATTGCCAGGGCTGTCCCAATCAACATGATAATTTGATGCATGCCTACAACATGCAGGGGTCAATGTGCTAAGTATGTGTGTGGTTAATATGGTCAGGAAGTGGTCAGCAGATACTCCTGGATGCTGTGTTTCAGTTGCCAAGGTACAGTGCTGTGGTTGACAGGGTCATGCCCCAAGAGCTGCAGTGCCAACTAATCTGTTTGTCGGCTACACACATGTTACCAGTTGTACACACTGTCCAGATGTCAATATCAGTCACTGGTGGAAAGCTGGACAGGTCATGAAACAAGGGGCCATACATGGAAACAGTACACAGGTGTAAGTACCCTACACAGTGCCTATCTAACTCTCAAGCAACTCAGACAGTAATAAGAACCATAGTTACAGTATCCCCCTATGATTGGCCCATTGTGTCCCCATACTGGCAACCTATCTACAGATATCCTGCAGAAACAGGATCCTAGGTGTAGCTGTAACACACAAAATCATGGACTGGAGTGCAACTCTCCCTGGAATGGATTCCCACACTCAGTATAGAAGGTCATACAGAGCATGCGCCTACACTTAGAGAAGTGAAGTCCATGTCTGAAACTACAGTGGACTATAGATATTTGTAATTTGCAGATGTCTTTGCACATACACCAATATGTAAACCTTTTGATCTGCTCACACACACACACACACACACACACACACACACACACACACACACACACACACACACACACACACACACACTGGTCAGAAAAACCCACAGCCAGCTGTAGGTGGCACATATGCAGCAAATCTGCATCCGTTGTGAGTGATACACACACATATCTATGGCCAACATACTACAATATGTCAAGCATACAGACATACATACATGGGGAAGAGAGAGACAGCAGTGATATAGAGAGTAACATTATGAGGCCTTTCCCACCCAGTAGACCTTTTATAGCCCTACTCTAGAAGATCTGCTGATGTATGTCACCTTAGAAGTACCTTTGGATGATCCTCAGTCCTGTAAGCTCAATAGCATGTGTGATGAATACATAACATACTAGAGTAATTATGTCAATTGGTAGGGGTTCTAATCACAGTTCTGGCAATTGTGTGTGTAAGAATTACTGTTTTAGTCCATACCCACCCACTACACATCTCATTACCCTATATCACAAGATCTGCTGATGGCATTCACCTTAGAAGTATATTTTATTAGCCATCAACCCTATAGGCTCTATGGTGATCATGATAGCTGTGTGATATTATAGCACCACTATTACTGTAGGAGTTCTAATCACAGTCCTGGCAATTGTAAAAGTGCATCTGTTTGTGTGTGTGTTTGTAAGTTAATGATTTTGAGACCATTCACACTCAGTACACTTCCCACTGCCCTACTTTAGCACTCCTGCCAATGTCATTCACCTGTAAAGATCCCTTTGGTCAGCCCTTAGCTTTATAAGCTCTGCAGTTCTTGCGACAACTGTGTAATGCTATAGTGCAACAAACTACTTAGGTAGGAGTTCTAATCTCATTCCTGGCAAATGCAAAAGTGTGTGTTTGTAGGTTAATGATTTTGAGGCCATTTGCACTCAGTACACTTCCCATTCCCCTACTTCACCACTCCTGTCGATGTCAGTCACCTTTAAAGATCCCTTTGGTCAAGCCTCATCCCTGTAAGCTTTTTGGCGCTTGTGATAACTGTGTAATACTATAATGCAACAAACTACTTAGGTAGGAGTTTGAATCTCAGTCCTGGTAAATGTAAAAGTGTGTCTGTTTGTGTGTGTGTGTGTGTGTTTGTAGCTTAATGATTTTGACACCATTCACACTCAGTATACTTTCCATTGCCCTACTTTAGCACTCCTGTCAATATCAGTCACCTTTAAAGATCCCTTCAGTCAGCCCTCAGCCCTATAAACTCTGTGGCACTTGCAATAACTGTATAACACTCTAATGCAACAAACTAGTTAGGTACGAGTTCTAATCTCAGTCCTGGCAATGTAAAAGTGTGTGCGTAGGTTAATGATTTTGAGGCCATTCACACTCAATACACTTCCCATTGACATACTTTAACACTCCTGCTGATGTCAGTCACCTTTAAAGATCCCTTTGGTCAGATATTATCCCTATAATCTCAGTGACGTTTGTAATACCTGTGTAATACTATAGTGCAGAAAACTAGCTAGGTAGAAGTCCAAATCTTAGTCCTGGAAAATGTAAAAGTGTGTCGGTTTGTGTGTGAGTGTGTGTATATCTGTAGGTTAATGTATGTTGTGGCTGTCCACAACCAATACATCTCAAAGTGCTATACTTTACAAGGGCTGCTGATGTCCCTCACCTTAAAAGCATGTTGGGACACCTTTCAACTTATAAGGTCCGTGGCGCATGCAATAAATGCGTAACATTGTAGTAGTAATAACTGGATAGGTAGGGGTTTGAATCTCAGTCCTGGTAAGTGTGTGTGCATGTTTTGTTGTGAACCATATCCATTGGGGGGGGTGGGTTTTGCAAACTTTTTGTGTGGTCCACCCAGTACACATCCAAATGTCCACTGTACGGGGCCCACTGTTGTCAACCATTGTAGTGGTAGCTGTGGATACCTGCAGCCCTATGAGCTGTGCGCCATGTGAAATAACTATGTAACAGCATGGGCTCAAAAACAAGAGAGGCAATGCTTCTAATCCTTTGATACCATTCCCCACTAAAGGAATCATAGACAAACACACCCATTTAGGCATCAACCCCTATGTCACTAGGTGGATTGAAAACTGACTCATGCATGGAACCCACAGTGTGAAGGCAGCAGACTCCATGTCAGACTGCCAACCAGTCACAAGTGGATTACCACAGGGTCTGGTCCTGGGTCCCCTCATATTTATGTATGCCTCTGACATCCAGCCCAACATGACTGGACCCTGGATGACAATGTTTGCAGACAATTGCAAGGTGGGTGCTATGTGTACATCCCCATATCATGTCGACCTCCTGCATAAAGTCCCCACTGGGACCTCCACCTGTTGTCAGAATATTGGCCTTAGGCTGAATGGAAAGAAATGTGTCACAATCCCCTGTGGAATCAATGTGGTTTCCATGAATTAACACATTGCTGGTAGTCCAATGGACACAGAAGTCCTTATAAGAGGCCTGGGAACATAGGTTGACAGTGACTTCTCTTATGACCACCAAATTGCTACTGTGGACAGAAATACATTCTATGTGGCACATCTCATAACTAAGGGTGTTTCATCCATAAAGGAAGAGGTCAATGTCTCCCTCTATTCTCCCCTCATTAGGCCAAACATCAGGTACAATGGCCCATTTGTCATGTAGCTCACTAGACACCTGCAACAACTGTGGAGGCTGCAAGTGTACCTCACAAATAGGACCCTAGCCCTTAAACAACTGTCCTATATGGACAGAGTCCAATACCTCCAAGTATTCTCGACCACATCTTGACTACTTACAGGCAATCCCTGCTTGACTAACAATGCCATGTTTGGGCAGCTGTGTTAGGAATGCCATATCTAGTGAAACTCCAGTCTGTATGCACCACATGCAATGGTTACCCCAACCTCATTACCACAATCAACAGAACATGTTGGGAGACAGGTCCATAACCCAGCGACTGTCCCAAATAGGACCCTAGCCCTTAAACAACTGTCCTATATGGACAGAGTCCAATACCTCCAAGTATTCTCGGCCACATCTTGGCTACTTACAAGCAATCCCTGCTTGACTGACAATGCCATGTTTGGGCAGCTGTGTTAGGAATGCCATATTTAGTGAAACTCCAGTCTGTATGCACCACATGCCATATATACCTCAATCTCATTACCACAATCAACAGAACATGCTGGGGGACAGGTCCATGACCCAGCGAGTGGATGCTTTATGCAATATATGTCAAATAGATGTCAATCAGAGCACCTCACTGGCCCTCTGCAAGAGAAATCTGGATGAATGGATCGGGAATTTAACTGTCACCCTGGGCATCACTCAAGTGGCAATAGTCGATAGAAACACTGGAAGCACGTCAGGTGGCATGATGCCAGGGTACTCCCATGGGCTAGGCTTGTCATAACTCCATGCCCATTAGCCTGGTACACACCTATGAACACATGAGCTTATGATTTTTAGTACTGGAAAATGTGTGTGTGTGTGTGTGTGTGTGTGTGTGTGTGTGTGTGTGTGTGTGTGTGTGTGTGTGCATTACTGTGTATACAATTGTTAGTGAGTATGTAAATTTGTAGGTGAAAGCACTTTGAGGCCCTTCTTTCCCAGTACAGCCCCCATTGCCATACTTTGCAAGGGCTGGTGATGTCATTCACTTTAAAGGCACCTTGTGACACTCTTCACCCTATAGACACCCTGGTGCTTGTGTCAACTGCATAACACTACAGTACCAATTACTACATAGGTAGCAGTTCCAATCCAAGTCCTGGCAAATGTGAGTGTGTGTGTGTGTGTGTGTGTGTGTGTGTGTGTGTGTGTGTGTGTGTGTGTGTGTGTGTGTGTGTGTGTGTGTGTGTGTGTGTGTGTGTGTGTGTGCATTACTGTGTATACAAGTGTTAGTGAGTATGTAAATTTGTAGGTGAAAGCACTTTGAGGCCCTTCTTTCCCAGTACAGCCCCCATTGCCATACTTTGCAAGGGCTGGTGATGTCATTCACTTTAAAGGCACCTTGTGACACTCTTCACCCTATAGACACCCTGGTGCTTGTGTCAACTGCATAACACTACAGTACCAATTACTACATAGGTAGCAGTTCCAATCCAAGTCCTGGCAAATGTGAGTGTGTGTGTGTGTGTGTGTGTGTGTGTGTGTGTGTGTGTGTGTGTGTGTGTGTGTGTGTGTGTGTGTGTGTGTGTGTGTGTGTGCAAGTATTTGTAAGTGTGTATATGTGTAGGAGACATCATTTTGAGGGCTCTCTCTCCCAGTACACTGCACATTGCCATACTTTAAAAGGGCTGGTGATGTTGCTCACCTTAGAGGAGACATGGAACAGTCTGCACCCTAGCAGCTCTGTGGTGTCTGTAATAAATGCATATCACTGTAGTAGCAATAACTAGATAGGTAGTGGTTCTAACCTCAGTCTGGACAAATGTATGATTGTGTGTGTGTGAGAACAGTATCCTGTGTTTGAGTGAGTACTATATCCAGTGTGGGTGTGAGTTTTACAATTTTAAACCGTGGTACTCCCAGTACATGTCCAAAGATCCACTGTATGAGGCCCACTGTCTTCATCAACCATAGAGGTATCTGATGACACTCATCAGCCCAATAAGGGCCATGATGTGTGCAGGAACTATGCAACAGTATGGACTGATTGACGAGATAGGCAGGACTGCTAACCTCAGGTCTGGCAAATGTGTATATGACTGTATCTGGATTGGTCATTGTGTATATTTCTGTAGGATAGAGTATTCTGGTCCATTGTCACCCAGTGCATCTCCCATTGCCATACTGTACAAGGCCTGGTGATGTTGTTCACCTTAGAGGAACTCTGGAACACACTTTACTCTACAAACTATATGGCACATGCAATAAATGCTTAACACTTTAGTAGCAATAACTAGGTAGGTAGTGGTTCTAATCTCAGTGTAGGTAAATGTGTGTGTATGTGCATGACCAGTATTTTGTGTGTGTTTGAGTGAGGAATATATCCAGTGGGTCGCCATGTTTTACAAATTTAGGCCAGCATACTCCCAGCACACATCCTACATACCAGTCTATGAGGGCCGCTTTTTACAACAACCGTAGAGGTATCTGTACACACTCTGCAGATGTATAAGCCCTGTGCTGTGTGCAACAGCTATGTAACAACATGGAATGAGCAGCTAGAGAGGCAGGGCTCCTAATCACAGTATTGGGACACGTGTGTACATTGATGTGTATAGCAGTGTTTGGGAGTGTGTACACTCGTGCATGACATTATTATGAAACCTGTCTCACCCACTACACCACCCACTGCCATACCTTACAAGGACACGTAATGTTACTCACTATATATGTATTTTGGAAACTCAACACACTATGAACTCTATGCCACCTGTGATAACTGCATAATACTGTACTACCACTAACTAGATGGGTAGGGATTTCAAACTCAACACTGGCAATTGTGATTCTGTGTGTGTGTGTGTGTGTGTGTGTGTGTGTGTGTGTGTGTGTGTGTGTGTGAACAGTATTCTCTGTGTGTTGGGGTGTTGGGTCAACACGATACCCTTTGGGTGTGTGGGATTTACAAATCTGAAGTGGGTCCCACCCATTACACTTACCATTGTCCACTGTACAAGAGCTGCTGATGTCAGCCACCATACACTTACCTGTATACACCCCTCAGCCCAGACACCTAGAACACAAACAGAACACATTATGGAGACGACATTCAGTCAGCATTAATAAAAACAATAATGCATCATGGCTGGACAGCTACACACTCTGACGTGCCACTATTAAACCTGCTGGCTGACAACACTTTACACAGCTTTACATTGCTAAACTGTACTAAATTCATCCTGTGCATCAGAACCATATTAGCATGTCCCAGCATCGATAATATGAATGACAGGGATGTGGCACAGGTATCATCATATGCACAGGGTGTGGTGTGGGTTTGCCAGAGGCCTAACCTGGGCCATTTGTTTGACATCATGTGTGTGTGGTTGGGGGTGTTCATCAAATGGGCCATGCAGAGGTGGTGTGTGTAAGTCTGGAGGTGACCTGGCTGTGATGGTGATGTGTGTGTGTATGGATGCACACAGTCATGCCATGTGGCTGCCCTACACAAGGGTATGCTGGATAGCTGTGGACCATACATGGCAGAGTGTACAGTTCACCATCTCCAGACACAAACATGGGAACTGGGCCTGCCAGGGGACCTACTGGCACCACCAGGCATAAGGCCAGAAGCAGTACTACTCCCCGATGGTGACTGCTGTCTGCTGGATCCGTGTCCCTGTTGGGACTGGCCAGGACCACATGCCCATGGCCTGCTGCATTCTGGTGTGGACAGCAACTCTCTGAAGTTGTACTGCTGGTACTGCCACTATGGGAGCGAGAAGTGGTACAGCCACATGGACCCTCAGATGTTCATGGTGCTGTCCTACATCCATGTGGCCGATGGCCATCTCCTACTACATGCTCTAACACAGACATTCCATGGTCAAGGATTGCCACCATCTCACCCAGTAGTCTATCCATGACCTCAGCATAATAACGATGAGTATCAGCAAGATCATGGATGTTATCATGCATAGCAGAAAGAGTTACATTCATGACCCTGAGAAGCTGTCTGGTGTTACTTTCCTGATGTGCTTGTGCCTCCATGATGGTCCAAAACATGCATCTGGTGACACCTGCTGTGGCACATGTGACAGGGGCATGACGGGCAGCAGTCCTCCTTTGAGCACCCCTGTCTGTCTGCCTGTGTGGGAGCTTACCTGTTATTTGGCTATGGCTGGTGTCTACAGACACACTTGCCATAGTCACCACACTTGCCTGTCCCATGCCACCACCTGCCAACTGTCCATTATCCATGGCCACTGGTGGTGGGGTATGTGTGGGCATTGTGACTGTGTGCGAGGATGGAGTGGACAACAGTGGGATGCCAACCAATGGCACAGATTTAACCCTTGACAAAATTGCCTGTGCCTCACTAAGCCTATCATCATTGTCAGAGTTTGCAGAGACACTGACATCAGTTTTCAAGCAGGAGGGACCCTGACAACCATTGCCACCTGTGAGGGGAAGACAATATATGTAAAGTAATACCTGGACATTATGGTTGGCTGCCACTCACACAGACACTTACAGGTGAGGTGGCACAAAGCTATTACACAGACCTCACATTACCCAAAAGGTGACATGTATGACACACAGCCCTCATCATCATGTATTGCAGCCATTCTCAATCCTTGTAACTAACATTATACATCTCTTGGATGCATGAGTACTGTTAGTAGGTGACATCCATTCCCCTAGCACACACTGCGCCCATGTACACATTATTGCTGTTCACCTGTATAGCACATTGGCAACTACTGCAGACCATACCTAACAACTGTACAAATCCTTGAAGAATGTGTAGATGTCTGGCACATATGTTGGCTGTGTTCCTCACAGCCCCTATGTGTTTGTCTGACACATAACTGGGATGATATGAGGATTGATGTCACTAAATTACATACATTTGATTTGCAGACCTCACCACCATCAGTGAATGTATGTCCAAACAAATCCTGTTACACCTACAACCTTCTAAACTTAATGTAATTATGATAAGTGTACACAACCCTGTTAACATGCCAGGCTCTTGTATTATTTAAAATGTGACCACAATACTGCATTCAAAAACATTACCCACCTTAAATGTGACCTGTGCAATATATTCGAGAAACAGACAAATGTGTTAGCTGTGAAATAAACTGAGTGAGATGTGTACGATATGGTGGTTGCATAAGTGTGAACACCCTTAAACTAATATTTTTTTGGAAGATCCTGTTAAGTGGACTACAGCAGTCACTCTTCCTGGGAAGGGGTATATCAGCATGTCACATCCTGACTTGGCATTACTTGGACAGTCTCCCCTGCAAAGGTCCTCCAACTCTGTCAGATTGCAAGGCCAGCTCATGTGCACAGCCGTTGGAGGTCACACTGGGGGTTTACTATTGGTGTTAAGTCTGGGCTTTGGCTGGCCCACTTCATATCCTTGATTGTATGCAGGTGGAGCCATTCTTAGGTAGCTTTGGATGTATGCTTCAGGTCATTGTCATGTTGGAAGCTGAAACCCTTCTCCATCCTCAGCCATCTTGCAGATGCTTGACGGCTTTGGCCCACATGTGAATGTTATTTAGAACTGTTCATAATTCCTTCCACCATGCTTACAGGCCTGGTTCCAGATAATGAGCAGCAACCCCAAAGCAGGGCACTGCCACCAGTGAGCTTCAACATATGGATGGTGGTCTTCAGTTGAACTGAGGTGTAGCTTATGCACCACATGTAGCTATAGGGACAGTGGTTGTAAGTTTGGACCTTAGTCTCATTACACCAGTCCACATTTCAACACATGCTTTTGGGTGACTTGATGTTATGTTTTGTTACTTGTACACAGCCCTGGATGGTGTCTGATGTGGATAAATACTTCCATCTACTGACCCTACCCCATAGGCCAGATGTATGCAGAATCTGGGCAATTGTTGCCACATGTACAGCTCAACCAGTACTTGCCAGAGATTCCTGCAACTCCCTCAGTGTTGCTGCATGTCTCCTGGCAGCTTCCCTGACCAGTTCTCAACATGTCTTTTCATCTGTTTTGAAAGGACATCTGGTTCTTTTCAACAGCACTGTTGTCCCATATTTAATCCACCTTTTGATGACTGTCTCCACTGTGTTCCATGGTATATGTAATGCTGCGGTAATGTTGATTTACCTTACTCCTGACTGATACCTCTCAAATATGAGATCTCTGTGATGCTTTGTAAAATGTGTGCATGCCATGGCTGCCTCTGTTACAGGAAACTGAGCAAATGTCATGCATACACTGCTCAGATAGCGGACCATTATTCAGTGTTACAATGAGTCCCTGTACTTGATGGCAGGTGTGTATCCAAACAGAGTGAATGCTGTCAGTACATCACAAGCTGCTTCCACAATATGTTATTTGGAGGGTATGCACACATATGCATCTAGTGTATTGTAAGGTTTGTATACTCCATATTTGGTGCTCTAACATATTTTTCTGTTTTACAAGTTAATTGCTCATGTTATGATCACATTACAGGTTGGAAAAGGTGTGGAATGCAATACTGTGGTCTCTCGTTGTAAATATCATAAACACTTGACATCTTAACAGAGATGTGTACACTGTTGTATCCACTGTATAGGATTAATGTTTCATACATCTCTCTATAATAGCCTGTTTGTCCCCCCATTTTGTTGGTCTCTGTCCATACGTCTTGCACTGACAGGTTGTGAGGTATGCTACAGGAATATTAAATACCATTCAGATAGGCCCCCGTGGTGACCACTGTGATGCACTGCAGTTAACACCACCACAAGTGAACATGCACATCATGCAATATGGCTAGGTGTGACAGTTGTGTGCATGGCAAATAGCATGGCCTTAACATGCCTGGGGTATTGTCAAACCACAAAACAAATTCCATACTCTCCAGCTACAGGCTGCTGTCTGACTTGTAGACCAGAGGGACCTATGTAGTTGTGAGGGAGAGGTATTGTCAGCAGACACACAGCTGGCATTGGTACAAGATGAATGCTATGTTTAGTCTCAGGATTTGTAGGCAGAAATGAGGGAAATGTGGAAGAAAGAGGGTCTATGTTAAAACATTGAAAGTTTAAAACTTTGAATGTTCTAATATCGACCCCTATTCAGCAAATGCTGAAAATAGCAAAGCTGCAGAACACCAAATTCTTTCCTAGGGAAAGAATTTGCTGTTCTGAGAAACAAACACACAACACAAGTACACCAAAAAAACAGCAATTGACACACATACACTTACAATCCTACATCTAAACCTACACTAAACTGTACATACACTACTATCTATCCACTTACCTTAACCCAAACCCTAACCCTAAGGTCCGTCACTATCGCACACTCACCTGACCCACGCCCTAACCCTAAATCACCTGACCCGCCCTAACCCTAAAATCTGTCACTATCGCACAGTAACCTAACCCATGCCCCACCCCTAATGTCCGTCACAATTGCACACTTACCTGACCCCCACCCGTAACTTTCCACAACAGTGCTGAAAATAACAAAGCCACAGAAACGACCAACTGAATTCTTTCCCTAGGAAAAAATTTGGTGTTCTGCAGCTTCATTATTTTCAGCACTCACTGAATAGGTGTCGATATTAGAACATTCAAAGTTTTAAACTGTCGATGTTCTACTATAGACCCGAAGAAAGATACCCAGACAGTTCCAGTAGTAATAGGAGCAATGAGTCTTATAAAAAAGAATTTAATTCATACCTACAGTAGATATGTTACCAACATATGTAACTCCATATGAATTGCAAAAGGAGTCAGGCACATTGTGGGTGCTGGGAAGAGCAATTCTGGCCAACATCAAAGATTGAAACAATACTAATTTCATGAAATTTAAACATAGTTTGACTTAGGAATAGATTCCATTCTTGTCATGGTATTAGAAACCCAAAACACTTAGAGAAATTAGAAAGGACCAAACACACACAAAAAGGTGCCAGCCAAAATGGTATTACAGCTTTTAAATCTGTTGGACTTCTCGCTGCGGTTCTCTGGTGGCTGGCTGATGCTCTTGCTCTAGTGTGAGACTAAAGCTTGACAATGCTGAAATGTAAAAGGAAGGTCGTGTTAAACACCTACCTCACATCAAGAAGGTGCTTAACACATCAGTCTTTTTCCCATCTTTGGAGTGTAACTGCAATACTTCAGGTATTACACATACACACAGACACACACACACAGACACACACACACACACACACACACACACACACACACACACACACACACACACTTAATATCCATAATAATCTTTTCTGTATCATTTCAACAACTTGTACAAATGGCAGAAAATCCTAGTCTCAGCTCTGCATCTGAGTGTTAATATTCTCAGAGAAGGATGTTTCTGCTTTTAGTCTGATCTTTTGAACAACTTCTTGAACTAACCCTTGTCTGGATAGCTGACAATGTACAGTTTGAATTTATAATAATATAACACACCAGAGACTAGAAGGTGTACCTTGTGGCTCAAAATTCAGATACATCTCTAAGGCATTTAAAGAACTCCAAGAAGTGGGCCAATAAAGTGGAAGGTAACATTTATGATACACTTTGTTATTGATAATCCTACGACAATATGCATTCAATGGGATGGGTTTGAAAGTATTTTTAGATTTAAATGGCTGAGTTAGAATGCTTGCTGCTGGTGGTAAGGCTGCCTCTGATTCTGATTCTCTATGTCTACACTACTGGTCCACAAAAGTCAGTTCCCCAAACTTCAACTCCCTAAAACTATATTCCCTGGCTATAGTGGCATCTCCATTGAAAAGCACAGTCACGGAACATGCAAGCACTAAGTGCTATTTCCCGGTGTTTGCCCCCTTTCTCCTTACATTGTGATTGTAGTGTTGATTATATCAGTGGGGATGTGAAAGGCTTGCCCCCTGCAGAAACACTGTAAACTGTGTTTTCGGGAAGAAGAATTCTTGATAGATGAATTTGAAATCTGGTGATTTGTACTTCAGGGACTTATAGTGGAACAGACTTTCCTCTTCTGAATAACTCCTGCTTTATGTTTTTTTTTCAATTAAGACCCATATTTCCTGCCTATGCATAGTGCTCTTTCAAAAAAATGTATTGTTTCTCCAAATATTCCATATTCTTGGGGAAGAATCTAGGCAAAGTGCAGCACAGTCAGTGTCATACCTTTCAATCTCTTAGTACAAGAAATCTGGACAAAGTGTAAAGTAATGTGACAAAGGCCCAAAAATAGGATACATTCTAAATATTGCTCTTAGAAGCTTGGAAAGTTGCTAAAATAACATTTTTAGCATACAGTTTCTGAAGTACAAAACTCAAGTGTGTTATTATTTAGTGATGTCTATATTCAGAGTATTGCCAGAAAGCCACACACATTATGAGGAACTGATCACAAACATAAGGCAAAACTCTGGACATTCTGTAAAAATCTGGACATTGATAAGTATGGTCAGTGTCTTGTCCTAATGCAGAGAGAGTTCTTCCTCAAGACATAGGCAAGATCTTTCCTGTTTTCAGATGTAATTGAAACAGTTAGTGAAAGTGTGGGACACATACATAATGCCCACGTCAAAGAATGTTCACCAAGGCTAGAGTAGGATATCTGGTATGTGGACCAAAACTGGCAATGATCCTAGGCAGCCTCCTATATATTTCACAAAATATTCCTCATAAAACATCAAGTATGTAACACCACTTCTGGACTGGTGTCAGTAACTGTCCCAGTTTATGGATAGAGTTCCTGCAGGTGAAGGCACTGGTGAGAATTCATTAGGAATAATAATGAAGTTTATTACACCACTTAAAATCTTAGCAGTAGGAATACCCTTTCTCTCTGAAGAAGTTTCCATGATACTTCAGCAAAACAATACGAAATGGCACAATTCCCATAAGATATACAAGCTCTTCAGACACCCGCATCATTAACAGGGTCTTGTGTTTTAGGTTCATATGTTCATAGGTTCATACTAGGCTATCTGCCCTAGGTCATTTATAAGCCTAGCCAGAGTATGTTTGGCTTTCGCCACCCATTTTAAATTAATTTTGCTATGCCCTTTTTCGAGGTTAGTATACTGTGCCTCTGTCTAGCAGTGACACAGAAGTGATACCTGGGGTAAACCTACTATCCCCCATCCACTCATCAAGATTCCTCTTGAAGAGAGTCAATGAGGGACTCTGCCTAACCTGGACTGGGATTTTATTCCAGAGTGAAGGGAGCCTCTGGGTTATGAATCTGTCCCTCCAGCATGTCCTATTTATTTCAGTGCTGAGGTTCAAGTCTCTCGTGCGCGTAGCTCGATGGGATTTGGATTTTCTGAGGGGCAGCATGTCCATTAATTCCGGGTTGGACATGGCTTTATACATCAGGCACAGATCGCCTCTGAGCAGGCGGTATGCTACTGAGTAGAGCTGGAGTTTCTTTAACCGGGCAGCAGATGGCATCTGTTTGCGAGCCCTTTGATCCTCTTGGTGAGGTACTTTTGGGGTATTTCCAGTTGCTGCAGGTGTCTGGTAAGGTACATCCCAAAAGGGGTATTGCACTCAATTATGGGCCTGATGAGGGATGAGAAAAGAGGCATGATGACATCCCCTGATCTAGATGTGAATCCCTTCATGATTAGGTGGGTTATATAAAATGTTTTTCTAACCACTTTGGCCATGTGGTTGTCAAATGAGAGATTGCTATCAACTTGGGTCCCCAGGTCCCTAATTACTTCTTCTGTACTTAATGGATTACCACCTATGTGGCACCAGTTGTCTGTTTCTATGAGGCCCTTTTCTTTTTACCCGACACAGGTCATAGTTCTTTGTCTGCCTTCTAAAAAAAAAACTTTTGTTTTCCTATACTGGCAACATTCACAGGTGTATCATAGAGTCAGACAGGACATACAACCATTTTTAGTTTTTTTTCTATGTTCTCTTCCTGTTTTTTTTTTCCTCCCATGTTTAGTTCATCTTTTTATTAAGTACCCTGAAGTAGCAGCTTCAGACTTATTCCAGAGTCTCTTTCGTTAACTGACTCCTTACCTTGAGATTTGGCTTCCACTTTTTCAAATTTGCAAAACTTTTTCTGGAAATACATATTTACTTCTCTAATTTTACTAAATGATCCTTACCTCCACAAATACTTTCATTGCGGGAGTGTTAAAGACCAACATAGATGAAAAAATAAATACCCTTAAGTTTAAACCTGGGACTGATCTCATTTTATCAAGTTACTGTACTCCATCTATGACCATTCATAATCTTAACAAGTTCCTTAATAGACTAATAGATTACAGGCTTCCATGATTATGTTAACAATGCAGTAGATTTCAGCACCTACTATGGGTATACACAATGCTTTTTTTTTTTGTATTTTATTAATAGCAATTTGCTTGAGTGATTAGTTTATATAAACACTATGGACAATAATATTCCTTATTTTATTCTAACCATTACTGACATGATCTGTTCTACTCCCCCAATTTATTTAGTCCCTTGTTATATTTGACAAGTCTTGCCTAAAAAACAAAAAAAAAACTCAAGATTCAGTGACTTTTCCAGTTGCAACTACTGCAAGGTTAATGATTCACTTGTCATTATAAACTGGATGGTGGTTTTCAGTGGCTATAATATTTCTACAGCTGAAAGTTTCAATACCCTATATTCTGTCTTATACGACTCTGCCTCCAAACATGTCTCCTTAAGATACAAATATGTTGGGATTAAAAAAGAAACCACACTGGTAGAATTTTAGCCTTAATAAATTATGTAACAGGAAGAAATTATCTTGCTGCTTACAAATACTAACTTAACACATAAAGCAAACTAAGGACTTCTACAAACTTATCGCAGCAGTCACAACTGAGATACTCAATGACATTTTCTGTAACTTTATTAGAAACATTAAAGGTAAAAAGCAAGAATGCAATGATCTGGAATCCAGTGAACCGACAAGTTATCACCAGTACTATAGCCAATACAATTATTACCAACTTTAGGTCCCCAGAAAGTAAATTTATTCTCCCCTCAGATCTAGATAATAACGTACAGCATATAATTCTTGACCTTACTGAGGTATACATAAAACAACAAAAATAATAACAACAACAAAAAAAATAATAACTAAAGAAATAAACTACAAGTTCATTGGGCCCCAACAACATTCTTTGGTGTTTCTTTTATGGCAAAAAAAAAAAAAATGTATATATATATATATATATATATATATATATATATATATATATATATATATATATATATGTGTGTGTGTGTGTGTGTGTGTGTGTGTGTGTGTGTGTGGTGTGTGTGTGTGTGTGGGTCCCCTTCAGAATTTCGAATTCCAAAACTTCAAAACCCATATGATCGAAGACCATATGTTCGAAGTTGTGAAACTTCAAAATTCTGAATGGGGGTCAGCATACAGCACAAACTGGGATATTTCCCTTGTCCTCACTGTAGTGCAGTCTCGGGGCTGGTATATTTAAGTTGCGGGGGGTGTGGTGGGCACAGACCCCCACTTGGGGGGTGCAGGGAGGCTTGCCCCCCTGCTATACACAGGTTACTGTGTGTTATATGGGTTTTGCAGGTCTACTGCACATTTTCAAACATTCAAATGTTCGATCATATAGTCTCGGCCATATGGAATTCGAACATTTGAACATTTGATTATGTGTAGTAGACCTATATATATATATATATATATATATATATATATATATATATATATATATATAAGCTGGCATACTCACCACATATAATCGTCAAGTCTCTCTCTACAGATGTTGTCTGTAGCCCAAATACTTATTTGTGCTTTGGGCTTTCATCTGACCAGTAACGTTTCCAGTGACAGTTTGTCTGTAGCCCATGGTATCAGGCAGTAATGCTTTCAAGTCATAATGGAGGTTTGTTGTTGTACTCAGATAAATATAGCGTTAAAAGTCTTATCTGTGTTCTTTGTAAAGTCATAGAGTAAGGGCCATTATGGAGCTGTACAGAATGATATTTGGGATCTGTTGTTATTTTATCCAAGTCAGTATGGCTTTGTGACGGGTTGGCCCTGCTTTTTTGAATCTCATTCAGTTTTTGAAGGAATTACAATGCATCTACATGAAGACTTACTGTATATGATGCAGTCATGGATCCTGCCAATGACTTTGACACTATCAGCACTGTAGGGATTACAAACTCAGGGAACTCAGAGAAACAGTGTGCACTTAACTTGAATTTTGAAACACAAGAAGTTGGAAGAGGTGGCCGTCTCTCTGGTTCTGCAGGAGTTGCCATGGTTTACATGTTGCATACACCTTTTCTGAATTTTCCTTTACAAAAGTACAGGTTGATAGCATACAGCTTACTTACCAGTTTTGCTAATAACTACAAATTGTGTAGTATCACTCGATTCTTACAAATGTGTCTTCTCTTCAAAATGGATTAGCTAGCACTCACACCTAATATGTAAACAGCAGCCTAACATTTAATGCTAAAAGCACTTGCACCTAATATGTAAACAGCAGCCTAACATTTAATGCTAAAAGCACTCACAACTAATACGTAAACAACAGCCTAACATTTAATGTTAGAAGCATTCACACGTAATATGTAAACAACAGCCTAACATTTAATGCTAAAGCACTCACACCTAATATGTAAAGATGCAATATCTAAGCAGCCTAACATTTAATGCTAAAGCACTCACACCTAATATATAAACAACAGCCTAACATTTAATACTAAAGCACTCACACCTAATATGTAAACAGCAGCCTAACATTTAATACTAAAAGCACTCACACCTAATATGTAAACATGTAATATCCAAACAGCCTAACATTTAATGCTAAAAGCACTCACACCTAATATGTAAAGATGTAATATCTAAACAACAGCCTAACATTTAATGCTAAAGTACTCACACCTAATATGTAAACATCAGCCTAAAGTTTAATGCTAAAAAGCACTCACACCTAATATGTATAGATGTGATATCTAAACAACAGCCTAACATTTAATGCTAAAGTACTCACACCTAATATATAAACAACAGCCTAACATTTAATGCTAAAGCACTCACACCTAATATGAAAACAACAGCCTTACATTTAATACTAAAAGCACTCACATGTTATATGTAAACAGCAGCTTAACATTTAATACTAAAAGCACTCACAGCTAATATGTAAACATGTAATATATAAACAATAGCCTAACATTTAATACTAAAAGCACTGACACCTAATATGTAAACATCAGCCTAGCATTTAATCCTAAAGCATTCACACATAATATGTAAACAGCCTAACATTCAGTGTGAAAAGCACTCATACCCAATATGTAAACAGCAGCCTAACATTTAATGCTAAAAGCACTCACACCTAATATGTAAACATCAGCCTAGCATTTAATGCTAAAGCACTCACATGTAATATGTAAACAACAGCCTAACATTTAATGATAAAGCACTCACACCTAATATGTAAACAACAGCCTAACATAACAGCCTAACATTTAATGCTAAAAAGAACTCGCATCTAATATGTAAGCAACAGCCTAATATAATAGTCTAATATTTAATGCTAGAAAGAACTCACACCTAATATGTAAGCAGTAGCCTAACATTTAATGCTAAAAAGCACTCATACCTAATATGTAAACAGCAGCCATTTAATGCTAAAAAGCATTCATATCTAATATGTAAACATGTAATATATAAACAACAGCATAACATTTAATGCTAAAAGAACTCACACCTAATATGTAAACAACACCCTAACATTTAATGCTAAAAAGCATGGTCTTATGTCCTTTGGTAAGAAAATGGTCTCACTTAACTACCACATTTACAGTCAACTAGTACAACAAATCAGGTTATCTATTCAAATAATTATAATCTTAAACTCACAATTGACAATTGTAATATGAGGGAAACAATCACCATTCAGAAACTCCAGTGCCTCGTCTCACTGATTTTTTTTTGTGTGTAGAGAATATAACACGTATAAACAGTGTGACTCATTTTGTGAACCACAAACCCTGTTTAATAGTAAGTAGTACAATAAAAGTGCAGAGTCCGAGGTACAAAACAGGCAGGATACAAAAACAAACAAGCAAACAAATACCCAATGCACAGCCTTCTGTGTGAATACAGTTAAATATGGTAGTAACATGGGAAAGTTAGTTCTACAAATGTACAATACAATGCACACAGCCTTAGTTATTATTTATCAAGGGGCATAGGAGACATATTGCTACAAACCTGCAGTACAACATACTCAGAGCCAAATATGCAGTCTAAATGGTTACAGTTAATAATGTCACTTCCTCTCCAATACATGAATGTGGGAAATGTATTACATTAGGCCTGCACTACAGAACAGTCAGTATCAGTTGTTAGTTAAAGTCATACAACTGGCAGTAATGTGAGCTATCTTCTGTCACGGTATGTGGGAATATGGACTAATACTCACCTGCAGTACAACAAACGCAGGGCCAGTTCTCCAGCCTAAGTGGTTACAATTAACAATATCTCTTCCATAAATTGATGTGGCAGACATACCACCTTAGACCTGCAATACAGAGCACTTGGAATTAATAATTAGTTTAACTCGGACAACTGGCAATGTTGCAATATCCCTTTTACCACACTATTCAGAAGAGTAACTTCTATGAGCATACAGTATTACACACACAAAGTCAATTCTCCAGTTCTAATGTTTACTGCAGTTATTTGCTGATGCTCCTTTTACCAAATGATGTCAAGGAATGTGTTACTATAAGCCCCCTGTGTACCTGACACTGAATGTCAGTCCCACTCTAAATGGCTGCAGCTGCTGATATGATCAACTGCCTTCCATCAAGGATATTGAAGTGTGAGAAATGTACTTTTACTGTTTGGCATCTTTTCTTTGAAAAAAAAACATGTATAGTGCTATCCTTTAAAATATAATTTTTTTAGTTATTTCTCCCTCTGTTGCTGTTTGAAGACTGTCTGAAGTCTGCAGACTGTTCAATTTTCCCGGTTCTCAAGGACCAGTGGTTTATATATATATATGATTTTCAGACATACTCTGCAATAGATGGGGTGGTGACACTCAACTACATATTTTGATGAACCTCTTATTTCCAGATGTTCAAAAATCTATTTCTTTTATTGCAGTAATTAGCAGTGCTGCAAAAATGATGCCAGTGTACAACCCATACAGTCCAGTACCTTAATGAGATATTTCCTGTACAGAAACTAGATCTTCTAACTTTCAATAAACAAATTATTTTTGTAGGCTTATAGGTACTTTACTAGGCTTTTGATCAATGATGAACTTTTGAAGCCCTGCCCTGAATTCCCAAGAAGTTTATAGCCCTCGTATTATAAATGCAAATAACACAGATCCCTTGTATTTTTATGTAAGAACAACCTATATTTGGGATAGCATTTACATCCTATTACTATCTATAAAGTACAAAGGTGCTAAACCAGAAATGAATTTGCAGTTTCTCTTCCATCTGTCCAGATTACACTCGAATAGTAAGTGACAAGAAGATTCTAGATCAGTGGTATTCTCTGTGATACATATGTATCCTTCCACCATATTCTATTTATGTTGTAGAACAGATTTAGATCTCCTGAGCAGGTGTTTACTGAACTTGCAGAATGCAGCCATGGATCCTATAAACAGTAAGTGTGCAGATATAACAGCATGCTAGATGGGGGTTGGACTCCATCCATCTACTGTAAAAATTACCTGGTTTATTTTAATTTCATGGCACCACATCTTGAGCACAAAGCACAGCATACTAAGAAATTTCACACTTATGCAACAGATTCTTTCAACTTATTCCAAACCAAATCTTTCCATGAGTAGCCTATTGCATTTACAAATGAAATCTCCTTTATATAAAGCATAAACATTTGTATTTACTTCAACTTCCTGTTTCCATTACATCATCGCATAACATATCAGAATTCAGGCACAAAAATACAAGTTTTTATTTTTGCAATTTAAAAAACATTTCAAGCAGGTATTCTCCAAGATAGATAATTAATGTGGCAGCAGTTAATATTTCATTGACATTTAATTGTCTTTTATTGTATGTCATATTTTAGGATAGTTAAGAAAAGTACAAAGTCAGTTTCACTTCACTGTATAAAGTACAGTTTTTAGAATTTTTGACATCAAAGCAATGGGTTTTGTATGTCTATTTGCAGTATAATAATGCACTTATGTTGAATTCATAATGCCATAAAATGTCTGATTTAAAATGTTTTGTTTGTGTCTTTTGGCTTTTCCTGGTTAGGGGTCGCCACAGCAGAACGCCGGTCCGCTAATGATTGGCAGTAGATTTTTATGTGCTGGTTTGCCGGGTCTAACGCACAACCTTCAACGAAGGAACGCCCATTCACGCATGTCACCACACAGAAGATGCTCTAACTGAGAATCGAACGGGCAACGTCTAACTGTGAGGCGACAACGCTACCGCAGCACCACCACCATTTAAAATGTAATTGCTTAAATCCAGAGGATGGAAAAACACCTTGCTTGTATTTTAAACTCGGCATCTTGACTTCGTGGTTAAGGAATCTTCTGGTTGTTTAAAGATATACATTTTCTGCCAAACTCAAACAATGATCTTTCTCTGAACTCCCTTAACATGTGTATGGATCCTATCTGTGGAGAGAGTTAACAGGTATCTGCAGGGGGGCACTGCACCACAGAAAACTAAAACAGGGTGCCATTTAGTGGCAAATTATTCATACATCCAGCATTGCTTTTCCTTTTATGGGAACTTCAAAGTTAAGTATGTGCAAAACATATTTATATGTGCATGTACTGAAGAAAGCATTAATTTAGGAGTGTGTGACCCTCCACTGTTGATAACTTTACCCAGAAAGCTGGAGACCTACTAAAGACTAGATACTTCAGTAATGACGTCTCCAGATAAAAGGAGTTGGAAAAAAGTGAAATAGCTGTTAAATTGAAGTGCCCCCCCCCCCATTCATTTAATGGTGAATTAATGCAGCACTATAAATAGGTATCTTTCCTAACGAATGATTATATGTGAGCCTCAATTATCCAGTGTATCTTATTTTTGCTCTTTAAGTATTATCCAGTGGCTTTACCCCTTGATGGCATGAAGGGAGTTAGGAACAATAAATATGCTTTGGTTCTGAAGATTTGAATCTTCCATATACTAGCACATGCAGAAATCAAGAGAGATAACCTTGTAAACCTGCTTAAACCTGATAATTTCATATTATCCCATATAGACAGCAACAGCCAAGTGGCTTTCTTCCTGAATAATGAAACCCTGAGATTTCTAGAAATAAGGAACCTTTTCATCAAAATGAAGTCAGCAGAAAATGCACTAGTGTAGTGGTTCATGGACATGTGCTACTACTAAAAGCATAGATATTAACACATACATATTTTGCTCACTTATGTAAGCCAGGCACTAAATGGTCAGATAGGTAAAGACATGAGATGGAGTTCATACATGATTTAAACATAGTGCAGTCAATGTTGCAGGCATCTTGTGCTATGTCAAAACAAGAAAATTGCCTAACTGCAGTTCACAAATAAACTGTCTTCTGAATCTACAACATCAAACCTATCACTGTTACACACCATTGTTACATGGATCTCATCACTGGAATGTGCACTATATTAATTATCCATGTAATTTTTAAATATAGCAGTAGGGGGCAGTGCAGGACCTGGTTGCATACCAAAAACCTCTCACTCTTTAGTTTGTAATTCTGACCCCTACAAACAGCATAGTGATGACTATCATTTTCTGTACTCCATGTCCAGGACAAGACAGGGGGTGTGGTGAGGGCCACCATGCTACAGATATTGCATTAAGACCTGGTCATTACCAATATGGGTAACCGGTGTTCCATGCCAGAGGTCAACTCCTCACTGGTCAGATCCAACCACAAGCTAATCACCCTAGACATCCATATCCCACCCCCACCCCATTAAGGAAACCACTGTCAAAATTACTCCAAAGCCAACTTCATGCTTTTTAAGACAGAAGTGGCAAACGTCATGACACCCATGCAAATAGAGGTACAGCTGCTGAATCTTACACAAATGCACTGTATAAGCACATACATGAGTGCATGGATCATGCCACCCCCAACAGAACCAAGGTCCTATCCTCCAAAAAAAGGAAGCCAATCTGGTGGTCCCCTGCCATAAACAAACTCTACAACAGAAGGAAGAAACTGTTGCAAAAAAGAGGAAAATCCCAAAATTGGAGGAACTCCCTGGTCAGCCTCAGCAAGAAGCTGAGATCCCTCATAAAATCCTCCAAAGCCAGTTATGAAAATAAAATCACCACTGATTCCAGAGTTAAGCACAAAGCATTATAGAGCTACGTCAAGAATCTCAATGACAACACTCAGATCTGCTCTGAGCTACTGCACAATGGCACTAAATACGCAGAACCAACCGATATTGCCAACATCCTGGCAGATAGGTTCAGTGCTAACTTTACCCTCCTCTCACCATCCAAAGGGGCCATCTTAATACCGGAAGAATGCAAAGCCCCTGTAATCATGGATGAACAAGTAAAGACCGCACTCTCCAAAGCCAAGAACACAGCATCCATGGGACCAGACAACATCCCAGGCTGCGTACTACATGAACTTCAGAACGAACTGGCACCCCACCTAAGTACCATGTTCAGTCATAGCCTCACGTCAGGCTATGTGCCTACTGAATGGTGCACAGCAACGGTTATCCCACTCCACAAAGGCAGTGCCACCACGGACCCTGGAAACTACCATCCCATTAGCCTGACGTGCCTGGTCTGCAAGGCCATGGAATGCATCATCTTGGAGCTTATAAACAAAGACATAGGTAACCTCCAAACCCTGGACCCCACTCAGTTTGGGTTTGTAAAAGGTAGATCATGTCTGCTAAAGCTGATTGACTTCTTTGAAGCAGTCACTAGAGCCGTAGATGAGGGCAAGGTAGTACACACAGCCTACCTTGACCTTGCCAAGGCTTTCAATACCATCCCCCACTCTGGAATTATAGATAAACTCACTAAACTGGGCATAAATCCCTATGTCACAAGATGGGTCACCAACTGGCTCACTGAAAGAACCCACACAGTAAAAGTAGCCGACTCCATGTCTGACTTCAGACTAGTGATGTGTGGAATATTACAGGGTTCAGTCCTGGGTCCTCTCCTGTTCGGCATCTACTTCTCTGAAGTGCAGGCCAACACAGAAGGTCTTTAGCTAACAAAGTTCACAGATGACTGCAACCTGGAAGCCATAGCAGAATCACCTAATGATGTAGACATTCTGCAAAAGGGCCTCACAGAGACAGATGCTTGGTGTCAAAGTCATGGCCTCAAGCTCAATGTCAAGAAGTGCATTGTCATCCCCTTTGGGAAAAACTCAGTACCCATGAACTACCACATAGGTGGTAGCTCACTAAACAATGAAAGTGTGATAATAGACCTCAGGACACAGTAGTCTCTACTTTGATAACCACATCACGACAGTAGTCAGGAAATCCTTCTACATGGCACACCTCATCACAAGTGTTCTCCTCTAGAAAAAAGGAGGTCATTGTTCCTCTCTACTCATCTCTCATCAGACCCATTATAGACTACAATGCCCCATTTGGCTTGTATCTCACAAGACAACTACAGCAACTGGAAAGGCCACAGAAACACCTCACTAAGAGGATTACTGGCTTCAAACAGATGCCATACGCAAACCGTCTCAAAAAACTCCAGCTCTACTCCGTTGCATATCGCCTACTCAGAGGCAATCTCTGCCTAACATACAAAGCTATGTCAAACCCAGAGCTGTTGGACATGCTACACTTAAGAAATCCCAGTCTGTCCGAACCACACACTCCAGGGACCTAAACCTTGTCACCACAATAAACAGAACATGCTGGAGTGATAGATTCCTGTCCCAGAGACTTCCCAGACTCTGGAACAAACTACCCATTCATGTCAAGCAAAGCTCCTCATTGACCCTCTTTAAGAAAAATCTTGAAGACTGGATGGGAAATAGAAAATTCACCCCAGGGATCACTTCTGTGGCACTGCTTGACAGGGACACAAGAAAATAATTTTCTTGGGTGGCGAAAGCCAGGGAACCTTTTTGGCTAGGCTTATATAGGCCCCAGGACCAATAGCCTAGCACCTACTTATGAACCTAAGAGAGATGCCGTGCACTCTGATTTGTCTGTTAGGTAAAATGCAAACCATTGCCATGATATAACAGTATTATATGCAGAAACTATGCCATGAAACACTTCTATGGCAGACTTGTAATACACTAAATTGTAAATATTTCATGAGTGATTGATTTTGCAAATTTACACTTTGAACAAAATGCGTAATCTGGTATAGTGCTGTTTGCTTATGCTTTGGATGGGTACAGGACTGTGAAATGTCAAGGGGAATATTGAAAATTAAGCTGTGTTTGAGACAGAACTGCAAAGTGGGAATGGTGCTTAAACTGTCAAAGCATTAGGAGCATAGTGGTGAGAAAGGTGGAGATAAACCCTTATTTTTGTGTTTTTATTTGTTAATTTACTCACTTTGTTAATTGGACATGTGGTTTGGTACCAAGACCCTTTTCAGTCATGACCTTGGCAAAGCAGCAGTACATATAAAATGAAGGTGTAGATGCATACAGACTGAGTGAAATTACTTGTATACAATATAAATAATTATCTGAGAAAATAGATGAGTGAAAGACAAAATGTGAGTTGTGTAAATAGGAAACACAAGACAAAGAAAGGGAAGGAGCTCTGGCAGTAGTAGTTAGTGGCAGCAGGTGTAAGAGGACTGAGTTTTTTGGGGCTGGGAGGTTGGTATGGTGGTTAAGGTGTTTACTTTATAAACACAAGGTGCAGGGCTTGATTCCTACATAGGGTAATTGGCTAGTTTTAAAATGGCCCACAGTAAGTTAGCCTGGTATTAACCTATGATCCTACCTGTTTAATAATTAGTGCTAAACATGCCGACACAGAGTAAATCATCAAACTATTTGCCATAATGTAGTGGTGACGCTCATTTATAACAGTGGTCCTACCAACAACCTTAGGAATTCCAGATCCATCTGCTTGATGAGCCTCATCTGTAAATCCATGAAATGTGTTATAACTGACTTCATAAATTATGACATCAAAACTCTTATGTTTGACCACCTGCAGTTTGCCACGATCCTGTCTAATCTAGTTAACTTCTTTGAAATGGTCACACAGGCTATTGACAGAGGTCAAGCTATTCACATGGTGTATTTTAACTTGGTCAAGGTATTCTACACTATATGCCATGCAGGCAGTTTAAGTAGGACAGATGTTTGATAAGTAGACCCCTGTGTGGTAAGATTGTGAGCAATAAACTCATTAAAAACAGAATCCACACACAGTGAGTAGAGCCTCCCCAGGCCTCAGTTTTGAGACATCTCCTTTTCTGCATAATTTTCCAGTCTCTGTAGCGGGAACAAGGACCTCTGGTTAAACAAGTCTGAGGATGACTGCAGACATGGAGTTATTTTCTAGCCCATCTCTGGTTCCCAAACCCTTCAGCAAGAACTCACATTTACAAATAAATACCTGTTTACTAACATGGACTCAAACTGCAACTGCAATTATTTAGTATGTACAAGTTAGTGTATTTAGTATTTTTACCTTAGTATGTTGTATATGTACTCTACGATAACTTGACATGTTTTAGAGTCTATTTTGATGCTAGATTGATGTTCTTCTCCTTTTCTTAGAGTATTTTGATTTAACACAATCCTAAAGGTGACTATAGCCTTGTATTTGCTACCTGTGTATCAATATACTTTACTAAGGTCTAATGCCAGTTTGTTTTTTGCTCATCTGAAGTAATTAACCTTACCTTAGTGCCAGTTAGTCTAAATGTATACTATGTGTTTTGCAAAGAACTGTTGAATTGTGAATGACCTCTTTGCATGTGTATACTTAGATCTGTCTTTTTTGAAACTGTAATCCCTGTTTAATTTCCTCCTTCTAATCTTTTTTCCCCCTAGCAATCTCTCCTGAACATTTATTAAGGGACTTGCCTGCTCCTAAGGACCCCTGAACCACCTCAAGCCTTACCTAAGTGGCCATCCACTATCTTCTGCTGCCCTGTGCTCCCACCTGGTTGTACTAAAGTTGCTAAGTATGTTATTACACCTGACCCAGTTTTAAAGGCGTACATGTATATTTCAGACTGTAATTACACCATTTTAGCCTTTTTGTTTGCCTCTGGGTCTTGTAAGCTAGCAGCCAGTCCCCCCCCTCCCCCCTCCCTGAATTTAGCCTTCTGCATGATCTATCCCTTGCTACCTACCTTTTCTTTCCACCTGTGGTTACTTCTCCTTGGCTACCTGCCACTACTTCCACTTTTGCCCACTAGGTACCAGTGATCACTAGGCTTGGTGCCTTTAATCTTTCCCCTATCCTCTCTCAGTCTCTGCTCATAGAACTTACTTTCTCTTGTTCCCTTTTCATTCTGAGCCTACTTAGTCTACTTTCTCCCCCTCTCGATCTCACTTTCTGCTTCTAGGCTTCACCCTCTTCTCTCTTTACTACCTTGACTTTTAGTGCCCCATACCAGCTACTCACTTGCTTCACTATCTTTCCCTGTGTCCTGCTGCTCACTGATTGTCTCCACTCACTCTGTCTTTACTATCCATATTCTAGAAAACTTACTTAGTTCACTCTCTAATCAGCTACCCCAGGAAACTATTATCCTTGGGGACTTTAACATTGACTGGATAACCTGTTCATCCCAGCACCCTACTAGTCATATAAATCTCTATGGGTTCTCACAATTAATTACCTCTCCAACTAGAATCCATAAACCGAATAAAAAAGAAACTACTCTTGACTGGATCCTTACAAATAACCATACTAACATTTACACCCCAGGAACACTTCCCGATAATATTAGTGACCATATGCTCACTTATGTTAGTAGACAAAAATTGCATATCCCAATTACCCATAACATCAAGATATCCCGTTCCAATAAATCCTTCAACCCAGACAACTTTCTGACAGAATTGAAAGCATGTGACTGGTCCCCACTGACTAGCCTTGAACTAAATGAAGCAGTGTCCTACTTTAATACTCACTTTCTACATATCCTTAATGATCATGCTCCCATTCGCTCTACTAGAATAAAATCTAAATCAGCACCTTGGCTCACTAAACAAACTAAGCAAAAAATGCATCTAAGGAATAAAATCTGGGCTAAATGGAGAGCTACTAAATGTATATCAGATCACCTACTCTTCAAACAGTTAAGAAATGCTACTAAAAAAGAGACTCTTAAAGACAAAAAGGAATATTATCTCCACCTTCAACAAACAAGTCAACACACCCCTCAAAAATTCTGGTCAGGTATTAACAAACTTCTTAAACCAGGACATTCTACTACTCCTACCCCATCTGGCTTTGACCTCGACAATTCCTCCCAAATCCCAGATTCCTTTAACAAGTATTTTACAGAAACCATTCAAGCCCTAGCAAATTCATTACCCACATCTACTACTAGCTGCCATAATACCTCCAAAGCCTCAACTGATACCTTTCACATTCAACCTGTTGCTACATCTCTTATTTATAAGCATCTCAAAAAACTTAAACCTTGCACCCCATCTGCTGACCAACTTCCATCAGAATACCTACAAATTGCCGCTGAAGCCATAGACTATCCCATATCCATACTTATTAACAGAACTATCTCTGAAGGAAAAATTCCTTCCATATGGAAAATATCTCATATAATTCCTCTACACAAAGGGGGCTCCTCTACTGAGTTCTCAAACTTTCGCCCTATTGCCTTACTCTCCCCATTAGCTAAGATTATGGAAAGATGTATACATAAACAACTTCTTAACTACCTTCTGCAAAACAATCTTCTAGCTAACTGTCAACATGGTTTTAGACCTTCTCACAGCACCACAACTGCCCTCCTTTCCTTCACTGACGCTATAAATAATAATAGGAACAAAAATCCTTTCTCATCAGCACTATTCCTTGACCTGTCAAAAGCCTTTGATATGGTTAATCATAATATTCTCCTTGACAAGCTACATCACTATTCTCTTGGTTCACAAGCTCTTCAATGGTTTAGGAGTTATCTCCAAAACAGGCAACAAGCAGTGCTATGGGACAACAACCTTTCTTCCTTACTCTCAGTAAACATTGGGGTTCCACAAGGCTCAATCTTAGGTCCCCTTCTTTTTCTTTATTTATCAATGACCTGCACGTGAACATCCCCAAGCCATCTGTATTCAATATGCTGATGACTCAACTCTAATCTGCTACTAATAATGTTTCCTCCCTCCAGTCCCTTACCCAAGCAGTCTTCCATAACGTAGAGATGGTTTATGGAACACTCCCTCCTTCTCAATGCCAAAAACAAAACTTCTTCTCTTTACTCCTACACACAAATCTCCAACTCCTTTCTTCACTATCTCCTCAAATAATGCAACCTGTATTAACCCAGATATGACCACTGCCTGTTAGGTGTTACTATTGACAACCATCTTAATTTTGATGACCATATTAACAATACCATTAAATCAGTTAACAAAAGATAGGTTCTCTCTACAGAATTAAATCCTTTCTTACCCTGCAGCCAGAAAAACCTTGGCCCAGACCCATCTGATCTCTACCCTTTTCTATGCCTCTGCTATATATACAAACTTATCTAAATCCAACCTTACCAAACTATCCACCTGTTACAATAGTATAACTAGATTCATTACTGCTAACCCCTTCAGAACTCATCACTGTCACAACCTCAAGCAACTAGACTGGTTAGAGCTAAACAACCACATACTCTATCAACAGCTACTTATCACTCATAAGTCTCTTTTCTACCCTGATGCTACCCTAGCCTCAAAAACTAATTTCACCATATAAAACCTATCCACACTACGCTCTGCTAATAAACTCCTTGTTGCCTTAAATAAATCATATAATAAAGCTGGGGATGCATTATTCTCTAACTCTGTAGGGAAATTCTGGAATCAACTCCCTTATGAAATAACTAACCTTGACTCTACATCCCACTTCAAAAGACGATCAAAGAATATCTAAAATCCGCTGGTTATGCCCTTGTGCTTACCCTGACTGAAATGATTTCATTATTTCCCAAGTTCCCCTCTCCCCTTACGGGTCCTTGAATAATAGGTTTAATTATTGACTGTTTTATCCTTGATACTGACTCTACCTTACCATTCTAGTTTATTGTCACATATGTTTTTCCGACCTGTGTACTGCTTATCTATCTTTTATTTAATCTATCTTCAGAATATTCTATACCACGTATTTTACTTTTTCTGACTTTTGCTCTATTGACATACTTTTGTCAGTGTTAGTTTTTCGTAAATTGCTATATAAGTCTACACTGGTACTTTTGTATTATGCTTATTTTGGTCTTTTGTAATAATTGTATTACTGTATTTGAGTTTTCTCCCCGGGCCTCTACTGAAAACGGATATATGTCCAGTAAGACTAGCCCGGTCAACAAATGTAAAATAAAAATAAATAAAAAAAATATTGTTAGATTTAGTAAGTAACCCCTCCTTTCAACATACAGTACATATGACATCTCACTACAAAATGAAACTGTAGGAAAGGGCGCTGGAAAATGGCTTGATAACATCCTCTGTTTTGATCATTCTATAACAAGTCAGGAAATCCTTCTATTTAGCACAGCTTCTTGCCAAGGGAATATCATTCAGCTCTAAAGAGGTCATATTCAATTATATTCAGCATGCATTAGGCCAATAATAGAGTACAACACCACTTTGGGATGCACCTCATTAGACACATCAAACAACTAGAAAGACCCAAGGTTCCTAAATAAGAAAATCAGACTTAAGTACACTGAGCTACTGTGGAAGGCTTGACATATTATCCCTTTTATTTTATTTATTTATTTTATTTATTTTACATTTGTTAACCGGGCTAGTCTAACTGGATATATTTCCATTTTCAGTAGAGGCCCGGGGAGAAAAGCTCCAGCAATTATAGAACTTAAAAATTAAAAATTAACAGAAAGGATTATAATAAACGTACAACAGGAAATACTACCTAGAAATAAAAAGTATGCTGTACAACAAGTAATAATAATATAGAGTAGGAAATTACTCTAATAAGTTTAATACTTATACTAGAGATAGTTTATCAGCATATTAATTTAGGAGCATCAGTTAGTCTATCTTACAAGGAATTAGCATGTAACAATCCATTACTAGTGTTAGTAATTTAAGTAATTAGCATGTAACAATCCATTACGAGTGTTAGTAATTTAAGTAATTAGCATGTAACAATCCATTACGAGTGTTAGTAATTTAAGTAATTAGCATGTAACAATCCATTACAGTGTTAGTAATTTAAGTAATTAGCATGTAACAATCCATTACAGTGTTAGTAATTTAAGTAATTAGCATGTAACAATCCATTACGAGTGTTAGTAATTTAAGTAATTAGCAAGTAACAATCCATTACGAGTGTTAGTAATTTAAGTAATTAGCATGTAACAATCCATTATGAGTGTTAGTAATTTAAGTAATTAGCATGTAACAATCCATTACGAGTGTTAGTAATTTAAGGAATTAGCATGTAACAATCCATTACGAGTGTTAGTAATTTAAGTAAGAATAGGAGGAATAAGAAGTAAAAGGAGCTATAATTAGTAAAAAGCAAATGGTTAGTCAGGGTTGCTGCAGGGGCATAACCAGTGTGTTTGGAGGTGTTTTCTGAGGTTATGTTTAAAGAGAGGCAAGGAAAAAAGTAATGTTAGTTCATCGGGCAGGAGGTTCCAGTTTTTTCCCACTGTGTTAGAAAAAAGAGAGTCTCCAGCCAGGTTGTTAAACTTGCATATGCAAGCAAGCAGTTTCTTAGAAGAGCGCAGGGAATTCAAATTTTGTAAGGGAGGATGAGATTGGAAAGTATAGGAGTGCTGTTGGGTTGGTAGAAGATCTTGTGTGCAATGGTGAGTTGGGAAACTATCAGTTGGTTTTGAAGTTCCAGCCAGCCTAGTTGCCTTAGATTCAGACAGTGGTGAGTTCTAAAGGGATTGCCAGTGGCAAATCTGGCGATGTTATTATAGGGATTTGTTAGTTTGGTAAGATTATTTTTCTTTAGGTTAGTATATATGGGTGAGGCATACAGAAGCGTTCAGATTAAGTGGGAGTGAGCAATTGTGGTTCTAGCTATAGGAGTTAGGAAAGGTTTGATCCTATATAAGGAGCCTATTTTTCTGTTGACAGTTTTGATAGTGTTATTTATATGGCTGTCAAAAGTAAGGTTATTGTCAATAGTTATTCCTAACAGTTTAGTGGTTGTGTCAGGAAGTATAATAGTGTCATTACTGGAAAAAACTGAGAAATCTATGGGCGAGGATTTGTTGGTGGGTGTAAAGAGAAGGAGCTTCGTTTTTTAGCATTGAGAAGGAGGCATCTATTTGTAAACCATGTTTCTACTATGTTAAATACATTCTGGGTTAGAGAATGTAGTTCTGAAGGGGAGTTTGCTGCTCATACTAGCGTAGAATCATCTGTGTATTGTATGCAGGTGGCTTGAGGGATTGCTATGTGGAGGTCATTAATAAATAGAGAAAAGAGAAGTGGTCCTAGAATAGAGCCTTGAGGGACTCCGAGGGTAACTGGCTGAAGGGATGATATGTTGTTTTGCCAGAGAACTGCTTGTTGCCTATTGCTAAGGTAGGACCTGAACCATTTAATAGTCTGACAGTCAAAGGAAAGGGATTCTAGAATGTTGACAAGAAGGGCATGGTTGACCATGTCAGAATGCTTTTGAGAGGTCAATAAAGAGAGCAGATGAGAGGTTATTGTTATTGCGGTTTCTATTGATGGCATCTATAAAAGATAGTAGGGCAGTTGTGGTACTGTGTGATGGCCTAAAGCCATGTTGACAGTTTGCTATAATGTTATGTTGAGATAAATGATGTAGTAGTTGGTGAATGCATTTTTCCATTATTTTAGCTAAAGGAGATAATAGAGCTATTGGCCTGTAGTTAGAGTAATCATTTGAATTGCCACCTTTATGAAGGGGAATAATATGGGAGATTTTCCAAATATCTGGAATGGTTCCTTCCTTAATGGTTCTGTTAATGAGGATGGATACAGGGTATGCAATTACCTTATCTGCTTTTTGCAAGTATTCTGATGGTATTTGGTCAGCCAAAGGAGTGCAAGGCTTAAGTTTTTGGATGAGTTTACAGATGAGAGTAGTAGAGATGGGCTGCAGTTTAAATGTTGGTAGAGAAGCTGATACGGTGGTGAGAAGGCTTGAGTTGTCTGGGATTAGTTGACTGGCTAGTGATTGAATGGTCTCTGTGAAGAAAGTATTAAAGATATTGGCAGTTTGCAGGGGGGTATTAAGATCAGCCTCAAGAGGGGTAGGTGTGTGAGAGTGTCCTGGGGAAAGGAGTTTGTTTATACTGGACTAAAATTTTTGGGGATTGTTCTGATGAGTTTGCTGTAGTTTACAGTAATAGTTCTTTTTATCCATAAGTATTGCCTTTTTTGTACTATTTCTCAGTTGCCTAAAGTTTTTTTGATCAGAGATATTTTTGTTAGCCCTCCACTTAGCCCAAAATTTGTTCCTCAGTAAAATTTTCTGTCTGGTTTCTTTAGAAAGCCAGGGGGCTGGTTTGGATTTCATTCAGATAGACCGTTTAGGTGCATGTTTATCAAGGATGGATAAAAAAGTAGAGTTTAGATATTTTATAGCCTCTTCAAGTGGTAGAGTTTTTAAAGGGTTCCAGTTACAGGCACTAAGTTCATTTTGGAATGATTCTGGGCTAAAGTGTTTATTGGACCGTGCAATCCTAAACGTGGAGGGTTTAGGCAGATCATGTTTTTGTCTTATGATGTAGATCACAGTATGATCACTTAAATCATCTGGGAGAGTGCCTACCTTATAAGCTTGTTGCTGTCTATTTATAAGTGTCCAGTCTAAGGTAATCTCTTTTTTGTTAGGTTTGTTAATTCTGGTTGTGGAGGTGATAGTTTGACTAAAGCCATGGAGGTTAATGTGAGAGGTGGGGTTATCTGCATTGACACTTTTCCAGTCAGTATTAAAATCACCTAGTATTACTCTTTCTTGGGGGTAAGTTGAGGATACCCAGTTTAATATAGCTTTGATTGTGCTGATGTTATTACCGGGTGGTAGGTAGATACAGATGATGTATAAAGCTTTGTTTGGGTTGATTTGGAGTTTGGTGACCAGAATTTATGCATTACTATCCTGAGGAGGGGTACATGGTAGTGTGGAGATGCGAAATCCATCTTTGAATAGAACTGCTACACCTCCTCCCTTACGTTTTATCCGGTCTTGTCTAATAATATTATATCCTTGGGGGATAATTTCATTGTCTTTGGTCCCTGGTTTCAACCAAGTTTCTGTCAGGCAAAGGATATCAAAGGACTGAATATCTAAAAGGCCATGGAGATGGGCTACTTTATTGTTAAGACTGCGGATATTCAGATGTCCTATTAGGACTGAGTTGGGGAGTTTAGGCTGGGTAGTTAGGGTAGCAGGATTGGCAGGGCCAGGGTTAGGGTGGATGTCACCATCTAGTAAGGAGAGATTATTTGTTATTTTTGGACTCTTGAGAGAAGATATTATGCCAGACCTTCTATACCATTAGAGACCAGTTGTCATGTATCTCTAGTATCACTACAAGCCTAATAGTTATAAAAATACTAGAAAAAGTGACCTAATTCTTATCCAGCAAATAAAACAAGATGGGAAAGTAGGTTCTTCATGCACCACCTCCTCCACCTTGGTGACAGACTGTCCCTGCATGGTAAGTACTACAATGAAGGAGAAGTAGATTCATCATGCAGCACCTCCTCCACCTCTGTGACAGACTGTCCCTGCAAGGTAAGTACTACAATGAAGGGGAAGTAGATTCATCATGCGGCACCTCCTCCACCTCTGTGACAGACTGTCCCTGCAAGGTAAGTACTACAATGAAGGGGAAGTAGATTCATCATGCAGCACCTCCTCCACCTCTGTGACAGACTGTCCCTGCAAGGTAAGTACTACAATGAAGGGGAAGTAGATTCATCATGCAGCACCTCCTCCACCTCTGTGACAGATTCTCCCTGCAAGATAAGTACTACAATAAAGGGGAAGTAGATTCATCATACTGCACCTCTGTGACAGACTGTCCCTGCAAGGTAAGTACTACAATGAAGGGGAAGTAGATTCATCATGCTGCACCTCTGTGACAGACTGTCCCTGAGAGGTAAGTACTACAATGAAGGGGAAGCAGATTCATCATCCTGCACCTCTGTGACAGACTGTCTCTGCAAGATAAGTACTACAGTACACTGTTAACCTTCAACTGAACCTAGATGGTTGCATGCATAGCCACAAATGTACCATGGGATCAACTGGCCTAGCCCTCCTAGATAAAGGGGGTTAAGCCTGTGAGTGGGAACTGGGAAGGTGTAAATGGTCATGAGGCTCAGATTCCTTGAAATGCCTATAAATCCTATAAATGAATCATATGAAACAAGAAAGAGGGCCATGAGGCTCACAAACATATGATGCACCTGAAATTCAGGCCTCATTTATTAGGTGTGCCAATTTATTTATGCATTTATTTTCTTTAGCATTAATGCTAGAAAGAATATTTTTTCAAAATGTGTAAAAAGAAAACTATTCAAGAGAATGTGTGTGTTGATGACAAGTTTGTAGAAGAAACTAATGAGCTGACACAAAATATCTGAAAATTAATTGTTGAAATGATGAGCTTAAATTTAAGAAAGGTGCAAAGTAAAACATTCTATCTGAAGATAGTTTTGAAGCATTGAGGTTACAAATCATAAACAATAAAATTTTGTGTACATTGTTAATATGTTAAAGACACCATGTAGATCAACTAGATCAAAAGCTACTGATATGTGAATATAAAAATAAGAAGTACAATATTCCATTTCAAATTATAACGTTAAAGGATGCTAGTTCACCAAATACTGGGTCAGATGGTTTATTAGAAACTAGTAAACACAGAACAAATTCACAGTGTGAAGAGTGACTGTGTACAGCAACAGTCACATCATCTCTGAGACATAGTAGATACAGTACAGAGCCATATCAATGCATCTTTCACATCTGTGGTCATTTATTTACAGGATTAGGAAGTTTGCCAGGAGATCATCACAAATATATAACTCCTTATGGTACAGAAAAGCAGTAGCAACTCTCAAAAATAGAAATGCATGGGAATTAAAGTAAATGAAAACCTTGGCTATCATTATGAAGCAATTAAAGCACAAATAATGGATGAACAGCAAGGTTATTGTAGTAAAACAAGCCAAGATCTGCATTTGTATTGATCCACAAGATCAGAATAAAGTGAATAAAGGAGGGAAGGAAAGACACAAAATAAAAGAGATAGAAAAAAGACAAACCCCAGGATTTAATAACACCTGTGTAGGCACCATGTAGGGCCTGCACAGAATGTATCCATGTACATGGCCAAAGTTCCCCCTCTGCAGTGTGCCATGCATATTAATGATGGTGCACTGCCAAGGGACATATGAGGAACATGGATATTGTAATGTTCTCCACCACTGTTGTAATGTTGTAAAGTATGTCAATTGTATAATATGTCAGGTTTATGATGTTTATTCTATTTTCTTTCTATTTTTTTTATGTATGGCATGCTTGTGCTGCTCAGGGTGGAGTGCAGCAATACCAAGCTGTGCTCACATTATAGACAACTGACAAGTACCAGACATCTAAAAATTGAAACCGGATGCTATTAATTATTTATTTATAGGTGTGTTTAAGAATGTTTGTGCAATGTGGTGCTCAGCAATGCTAACAGGTAGTCTAGAAGTATATATGAAGGTAAAGTAGCTTTTATAACATCCAACTAGCTACAAGGGTAGAGTTACAGTCTTACGTGTAGTAGGTTTTGGGTTTGAGTCCATAACAGGTAAAATATGTCTGTAACTAAATATAGTGTTTTTTAGCATTTTGATAAAATAGTGTGAATTTAGGCACTAATGCACTTTTCTAAGCAGTGCTCATTCATGCTAAGCAGTGCATAAACATTTCAAAGGTTCTGCGAGTCTTCACACTGCTTGGCTTCCCTTAGCTGGTTGGCATGCTGTTAAGTGACAAGGTGCTTTTCTGAATGTTCCTCAATGAAGTCTAAGGGCAGGAAAGCAGCCTATATTAAACACAAGAGGCAGGAATTCAGTATAATTCATCAGAGTTCAATCAACTGTTGATATGGCAGGTGGTGTTAGTGAAGGTGTGCACTTTCGGGTGCAGAAGTGGGTTACTCAGGTGTCCAGGGTCATGGTCGGGCACCTTGTAAAAAAACATGAACCCATGCTGATGCAGGGTGGATTCCAGGCCTTTGAGTATAAGGCCGAGGTCTGGGACCATTTGGCCAGGGAACTCATCAGTGTTACTGGTATCCCCCACACAGGTGATCAGTGTCATCATCACAATGACAACCTGAAAAGGAGAAAGAGAGGAACTTTGGATACCTGGGTCCAAAAGGCAAGAGCAGAGAATGGCTCACAAATATGTAAGTAATTTTACCTCTGTTTTACCAATAGGCAAGCTGAATGTCTGCAAAACTGGTATGCATAATAGTGTGCTTCTCTCCCTACAGCTGCAGTTGAGAGGGCTCGGAATGTCAAGTCCCATGCCAGGTGCCTAGCCAGGTTGCATCTTGAGCGGGGTAAGTACAGATGTAGTATACTAACTGTAGTGCAATAAGCAAGAAAGTGTAAAGCATCTACTGCAATAAAGTGTAAACAAGAAAAATTGTAGTGCAATTAATGGTCAAGTAGAACTGTAGTGCAATAAATGAGCAATTAGAGCTGTAGTGCAATACATGAAACATAACACTTAATGTTCAATAAACAATACCAATAACAGTAAGCAAAATGATGTTCAGCAGGATTGTGTTTCCATAACCATTGTAGTACAGCTGTATGTATTGCTTGTCTACGGTAAGGTATCTGGAGTCAAGTATAAAATAGCAATAGCTGTAAAATGCAAAAGATGGCCTGCAAACTGTATTGCTTAATTAATAGGTTTGTCCAAGACTGTCTCCAGGCCAATATTGGTGACATAATTCTCTCTCTTTTACCTACTGCAGGTAATAAAGATATATGAGTGAGGTAGCCCATGTTATGAGCGGTTAATGTGTTTAGATTTCACAGAGTTTTAAAATCTGTAAGAAAAACATGTTCACCAGCATTGTTGATTCATAAGTAATTCTGTCTACTTCCAGTAGAGCTGTATTCCTTGAATGTCTGTACTAAGTTGCTGCAGTCAATTATTACATTATTTGCAGATGTCAGCTGCAGTCACAGCTATCGGGTTCTATTCCCATGCCTGGCAACTAAGGCATGACAGCTGTCTAGTTTATGAACTATGCACAAGCATGCCTCTCAAGTGTCATGATTTCTTGTACTGTAATTAATATTGCATAATCAATGTGTCATAGGATTACCACAGAAATTATTAATTGGAATGCAAAGTATTACCAAATCTGCTTACAGAACACCTTGATAGTTATATAAGTCCACATGATGTGCAAGTGTTCTGTCTAGGTGTGTACCTGAATGTGTTATTACTTGGCCCATACTGTCCCATGAAACAGCTTGAGAGGTATGTATATGCTACATCACCTATCAGAGACTTGTAGTCACTGTACACAAAACTAACAATACACACCCATAGAGTAAATGTTTCCAGGGATATACTCTGGAATGTGACTAATGGGCTGTTTTTTTTCTCTTCCCACCCCTTATCTGCATTTATTTAATATTGTTATGTATTATTATGGTTTACTATTAACATATATTGTTAAAATAACTATATTTTTGGGAATATGGTTTATTATTGTTATGCTTTAACTGTTACTGGCATGCTGTTAGCATACTGACTGTTCTGTTATTTCATGTTGTGTCATTTGGGTTAATTAATATGATGTTCCATGCTGTTAATACTAAACATGATTTGTACATAACTAACCTCAACGTATTGCTGTACCTCAAGTACCACAGCACATCAGGGTAGGACAGTTCCTGCTGATCCTCCCACCTTGCCTCAACCAGTCATGGCACCGGGTGCCAGCACTTCTGGGACCCAGACAAGTGGTGGCCCCTCTGTTGACACTGCAACACCCATGGTGTTGGGTACTGCCACCCCACAGGATGGGCCGGGCCCCCTCTGGGAGCAGTGGCAGCGGGGCTGTCATCACCCAAGGTGAGCTACCAGTCCTGGTGTACAGGATAGTCCACAGTGGCTATGACCTCCGCCTGCACTGGATTGAGGAGCTGCTGGCCAACCTGGTGGGGCAGCCTCATCCTGGTGCCCAACATCCAGCACTGTCACTCCTGGGGCAGTGAAGGAGCAGTGCCAACAGTTCCATGGGTGAGGATGTGAGTTACACTGCTGCCATCTGGATGCACATGGGCCCTGAATTCCACAACACCCTCCCTATCCAAGGTGTTCACCCCCCTAATGTGTCACATACCTCCCCTGTCTACTGTTTTGTCCATCTTGTCTGTTTGCAAATGCATCCTAACTCATCCAACTTACCTTCCTCACATGTACCTATGCCCCTTCCCCAACATTTCACGCTCACCTTAAAATAATGGACACCTGTCCCAAAAAAATTTGTCCCATAAATAGCTCTCCATTTCACACACGTGTCCACTTGACATGTAATCTGGTCCAATTTGATTGACAATGCAGTTATGTTGTCCTCACCCATCTCTCTGGGGTTTGAGAGTCCAAATTCATCTACAAATTCTGTCAAAGTGCGCAGTTGTTGCTGTACAAGAAATGGATAGCTATGGTTCTTTCCTACACCCTTCCTGCACATTACTCCCTGCCTTTCACCATGTTTTTCCCCCTGCTTGCCCCCATTTCACCACTTTCTTTTCTCCCCTTTTTTCTTTCCTTTATATTTTTACCATGGAGCTGTGCAATGTGCCATGTTGCAAAGTTTTGCTAAGCACAGCTAAATAGGGCTATAATGACTTTGTTTATAACATTGTAAGACATATTTACAAAATAAACAGCTCTGCCATGTTTTGAACCCGAGCCCATCACACCTGCAGCATAATGCAATAACCTCTCACACCACACTACTGTTACTTAAAGCAGGTGGTTTAAACAAAAAATAGTAGTTGCGAATTACAGTCATTAGGCATGTTTCAGTGGAGCTGTGCTCTGCGCTGCACTGCACAAACTGGAATAAAAAGTAATAGAAAAACAGGGTGTATTGGACTCTGGTGCAATAGAACACACTAGACAGCCAAAGACATGATAATTGATGCAAGTGAGGCCTGTGATAGCAGGTAACTGTGTCCTTTTATCAGCAGCATGTAGAAAGTCATCCTCTAAGGCATTAATGGCAAAATACATGTGGAAGTGAGACTCTGGTGCAGAAATGCAGCCATTATAAAGCCATGCACATACTGATGGGTGTAGAAAATGTCTGTCACAGCCTGTATGTACACACATATATCTTTCAAATACACCACCTGTAACAGTGACTCAGTAGCTCAGTCTGTTAAATGCCTTGTATATGGTACATTTTTTTGCCACACACAGTTCTGTGTTCAAATCCAGTGTTGCTCTGCATTTCATTTACATTATTGTAAAGACAGCAATTAATGGATCACTGATGCAACCTTTACCCACATAAAGCATTGCATATTAAATAACTGCTTTTCAGTGCATGAAGTCACAGGCCTGCAAGTAGGGACAGACTTCACACATCTGTACAGCAGTACTATAAGTCACCTAGTACTCTGTCATTGACATAGTTGCCTAACATACGTACCTTAAACACATACCTTAATTGGAGTGTAAAGGGTGCCCTCACACTGGCACTGCCTCTACAACAAGGCTGACACAGATACACCTACAGCTTGTTGGTCTCCAAAGTGTTCACACTCTCTTCCTCTATCTATTACCTGCAGCAGCAGCTGCAGCCTGTTGTAACACAGCTCTATGTAAAGGTTTCTGCTGCAGAGCTACTTTCTACAATGAAGTAGTCTCCTCACCCCAGTAATGTCCAGCACAACATATGGGAAAGAGGCCCAGGTCTTTATGAAGGCCTTATATATTGCACATTGGCTAATAATAGTTTATTTCAGCTTTTTTGGCTGCAGTTAGCATTTCAGTACCACATACTTGTTTAGAGGTAATCACCTGCTAAAGGGAGCATGTTTAAAAGGTAGGCAGCTGTCTGTGGGGAACCATTCTGTATGAGACCTTACTCACACAGAGTAAGCTTTGCAAAAAAGTACTAGTAACACATTTCAGCAGAGCAGTACTGCACTCCACCAGGTATGTACCTGTTTTTTCTGTATAATAGGATGCAGACTGGAGGATACAGGTATGGGGAATAGGGATTAAAGCAGTAGGCCTGTCTTACACCTGTGGTGATGAGATGTCATTGATATCCTGCTGTATTACACCTACAGGGGATATACAACACTCCAAGGTTGTATTGTCTTTTGTCATTGTGGCACAGTGTTGTTATTGGACTGACCCTTAATAGTGGCTTTAATAGCACACTGCTATTTGTCTGGCACTGGTCTTATGACATATTATTGGGTGGTTGGCCTTAGGGGACACACCACTATAGACTGGAGTGTAAGGTGTATGATCATACAGCAGAATCTCTCATGGCACACAGAGAAATACCACAATACTGATACTATCTTGGTTCTCTCCAGACACATTGTATATTGTCCCACTGTGTGATATGACATGTGTGAGGAAGAAGTGGATAGTGCTGGCCATTTTGTCCTTGCTATATCTGTACATAGTGGACACGCATGTATCTGATCATCTAATGTATTCCCCTTGTGTTGTATCTTTCAGGAATAATGTATTAGAGACAACACCCACCCTACTTGGATGTGGAGAATGAGATAATATTGCAAGGACTAATGCAGCATCATGACATCCTGCTATCCTGGGGAGACATAATAGGGAACAGCAAGCTGCATTGTGGGCAGACCTTGTGCATGAAGTGAATGCTACAGGCCAGCAGGGCAGGACATATGAGCAGGTTTGACATGGGGCAACTGATATGGTTAATGCCTCACAATGACAGACAGCAGATATTGCTAGGGATCATGCTCTCACTGACGGAGGGCCTGCAGTAGAACAACAGCTCTCAGCCACTGAGGAATTCTTGGCATACCTAGGCACACACGACAGCTAACAGGCATCCATCATACCGTACATTGTGGAGTTGGGTGCCACAGTTTCCACCACTGAGGAGTGTGCATGTAAGCTTACTGTGATCAGCACTGCAATATTGTAGAAGTCAGTGTGTCAGGTTGTAGATACTTTTATGTGGGGGTCAGGTCTTTGTTCTTTGGGGTGGGGTTAACCTCAGATATACACTCATATGCAGATTGTGAATGGTAGCTAATGTAAATGTAAGATATATGGACATATTATCTTGTTGTGCTGCGACATACAGTGGCACTGACCTTATCCCACCCTCAACTTTTCACAGGTCCATCAGGGATTGACAAAGGCAATGGCCCTGCCCCTGGTAAGTAGGACACTTGATAAGGAACAATTATAAGTCTAGTATGGTTAAGGACCAGAATAATGCCCTATGTAAACATCATTATGTGTGTAAGCACAGTAGGATGTTTTTAAATGTCAATCTGGAAGAGGTACCTAAGGTTTCTAGAGAGGGTAGTCACAGGAGTGTAGTTCAACAGATAGATACAGTTTAGCAGTTACAAGTAAGAGCAGATAAGGCTCCTGGTTTAAATAAGGCAAGAAATGTAAAATGCCTTAAGTACAACAGATTGAAGGCAGATACATTAGGCAGTGAAATGTGTACTTCCATATAATTGAGAGTTGTACTGGGTTTGTATGTGTTGTTTTTTCAATCATAGTGTCATACTAAGTAATTGAAAGGTAAATATTACTGGTCATGTTTGACTTTATTTACTTCAAGTGATTGTTATAAAGGTCTTGAGTTGGATCTGAATTTTGTTCTGAGGTAGTGCTTTGCAAACGAAGGTGGAGAAGGAAGTTGTTTGACCGCTAATCCAGTTGCGGGTCTTCATTGCTATGAGTCTTGGATGCTTTTCATACAAAATAATGCAGGTATTAATGTGCTGCTCCTTTCTTTCTTATTGCAGGTGATCATGGGGATCAGTGTCTGTCCCCGACACAACCTGATGTCAGTGTCTCCTTGTACACTGATGATGATGGTGGCCACAGTGAGGCATAGGTGGAGGTTTTGGGGGTTGAATCTGTCCCAGAGGTAGACATCACACTTCTGTCCCCATTTCTGTATGCCCACACATACCCCATCCCTGGAGGCCACAGATATTGGACAGTCAGAGGGTGGAGACATTGAACAGGAAAGTGTGGCAACTATGGCTCCACAGAGTATAGACACTGGCCATAGCCAGAGAGATGGCAAGGTCCCAAACAGGTGGATTGACAGGGGTGCTTGTAGGAGGCCAACTGTCCATCTACCACCTGTTGCAGGTTTCACATCATGGGTCACCCAGTGCATGTTTCAGGCTGTCATGGAGGAACAGGCACATTCTGAATGGAACACCAGATATATGCTTAGGGTTATGGATGCCACACAGTCTGACATCCATGACAGTCTCCACTACATTCGGGGTGCCCTGGATCAGCTGACTGATGCAATGGACAGATGCTGGGCTGAAACAGTGTCTGTCTTGGACCACACATTGTCTGTGCTAGAACATGTGGTAGGAGTTGAGCGTTGGACCCATGGACATAGGTCAGCAACACCATCTGCTGAGAGTCCATGTAGCCATGCACACTCATGTTCCTGTAGTTGCAGTACATCCAGTGCTACAGAGGGGAGTGTACTGTCCACACCACGACATAGCAGGCTATGGACACATTTTCCTGAGTGGTCCCGTGGGGGACATTATCTCAGCAGACAGCAGTCACCATCAGGTACTAGCACTGCTTCTGACCTTGGGCATGGAGGTGCCAGTGCAACTCCTGGCAGAGCCAGTTCCGATGTTCAGGACCAGAGATGGTGAACTGTCAACTCTACCATGTAAGGTCCAAAGCAGTCCAACATACACACATGTAGGGCTAGCACTGAGTTTGATTGTGTACATGCACACACACACACACACACACACACACACACACACACACACACACACACACACACACACACACACACACACACCACTGTCAAATGCAGGTCACCTACAGACACACACACACACAGCACCTCTCCATGGTTCATCTTACATGCCTCCCCCCCGATTCACACACATGCTGTTAACCATTTGGGCCAGCCTAGGCCTCCTGCATCCCCACGCAACACACTGTGCAAGTGATGATACCTGTGCCACATCCCTGTCATCCACAACATCAATACAGGGAAATGCAGCTATGGGTCTGATGCATAGGGTGACTATATTATCTAACATGTACTTGTGTAATGCAGTGATGGACCACCATGCCACTTGTAGTGGTCAGTAACAGATACTGAATGCTGGCATTTGGCATGAGTACACCCCATACATTTGTGTACCTTATGTTATCCTTAAGAAGTATATTGTTGAATTGGCTTTATAGTTACACAATGATAAGTGCATAATGGGCCTGTTTATGTTTCTGTTACAGGAGACTGTTGGGATAATCTATACATACGGGTCTAGGACATTTGACCTAAAGCACATTTCACCTAAACTCAAATTAGTGTGCACTTTTCACTGAAAGCACAATTCAACTAAAACACAATTCACCTAAACACATTTCACCTAAAGTTGTAGATGGCCTTGTCCCCACTGTAGTGTGACCCTGGAGTTAGTATATATATATATATATATATATATATATATATATATATATATATTCGGGGGTTGTAGGAGGCACCGCCCCCTACATTGGGGGATGTGGGGGGATGTAGCCCCCCACATATGTTAAATATTTTGAACTATATACATGGATACTTGCAATTTCAATATATTACTCTTTTCCAAATATATCTACTTAAAATATGTGGGGGGGGCTATGCCCCCCACACCCCCAATGTGGGGTGGTGGTGCCCTCCACAACCCCCTATTATATATGCTAACTCCAAGGTTGCACTACAGTGGGGACAAGGCCATCTACAACTTTGAGTGAAATGTGTTTAGGTGAATTGTGCTTTCAGTGATTTGTGTTCAGTCATTTGAGTTTAGGTGAAATGTGCTTTAGGTCAAATGTCCTAGACCCATACATACACAGTGGAAATAGAGCATCATAGGGTGGCATGTCAGCACAGCAACCATATGTTGTCAGCAAGGTATAGCAATATAACTGCATGGCTTCATAGCTTCATATGTATATAACAGGCTAACAAGGACAGTGACAGCATTCAAAATACTCATGCATCCCTAACATTTGAGAAGGTCTGCTACCCTTCACAAGTGCCACCAGGGTTTCAATGAAGATTACCATCTACATATATTCCATGTCCAGTACTAACAGTTGCCCGTCAACTATTATGATTGTTGTACTCTGTATTCCAGTGTGTAACCTACACATGATGTGTGTTACAGCAGATGTGTGCATGACATGCATGGGGAGCCTGTGTCATGTAGGGTGTATTGCCTTGTACTACATACCTGTCTCACCAGCAAGTACTATGCATACTATACTGATGGTGTGTAGAACAGGTGACACGTGTTAGCCCTGTCATGGATATACAAGAGGTACACAGTGGGAGCTGACACCTCCCTGTATGGAGCCATACACACCCCCTAAAAAGCATTTTGGAGACAGATTACACATGTACGGTCCTGACATGGATTTCATAGGACATGTCCTCTACACTGTGTATTGGTGTATCTTGGAACTGTGTGGTGGATACAGTTGTACAATATGCCTGTGTAGTGACATGGCAAGGGTGCCATTGCATGCAATGATAGCTGTGATGACTGCCACATTCAGTATACCAGCGATAGTCTGCAGTGTATGTCCCAAACCTGTCAGTATTGGTTGTACAACAGTGAATGCACACATCTTTACAACCAGTGACAGTCGAAGGCTGCAGTACTCTCTGTGTTCAATCCTTACATCCCATGGTTCCATAACATGTTGTAAAATGCTATAACAGGCTCACACACAAACATGGTTGCATGGAGGCTAGCATCACTTCAAGTTAGTGCATACAGGACATGCCAAGGCACACACATAGTACAGGTTGGCTGTATGTGGTGTGAACAGTTACCTATGTAATAACGCATACTACAGAATACAGTACATGGTGCACACAGCAAACTTCATGTCTGCTAGTACCATCATTGTAGGACATAGTATACTTGATGACATTCACAGGCCTTCCTGTGGTCCGTCCTTTGAGGGAGCCACATCACCCACTACAAATATAAAACACTGCAATACCCTTCATATGTTTAGGCTACCATTGTTATGACACATGGATATGGATAAACACACACTCACCGAGTGGGCTGGAGTGAAATTAGGACCCCTACCTATGCAGTGTTATACACCATAGATCACAGTAGTTATAATATGCACCATGGCTTACACCTGATATTACACTGCCAGCTGGCAGACTTAAGAGGCTGACATCATCAGGCCTTGTAGAAGAGGGCACTTTGGAAGCCAGCAGCAGGTTACAGGGCCAAAAAGTGCATAACCACAACAAGTGGCTAGCCCATGAGGGCATATCTGTTCCTTTGCAGGAGGATACATATACACACTGACACAGTCATGCACCAAGTGGGCTGGTGTGAGATTAGAACCTCCCTACCTATCTAGTCTTATACACTATAAATCACAGTACTTATAGCATGCACCACAGGTTAAGTCTGTTGTATGTGTGATTGTGGGCACAGTTGTGCATCACACAAACTAGAATTGTAGCCTGCAGAGTAACATTGCTTCATACTGTTATCTGCATCTTGTATCCTAGCAGTGGGATAACTGTTATTACCCTAGCTATGTGTTTACAGTTACCTGCATGACCATATGTGGCTGCTTGCAGTTACATAGGCAAACTTGTGAGCAGGGACAAGTTGCCCTGTCCATGCGTGCATTGACAACATTATACATTACACCACCTGCTCACTGAATACAGAGATCATTTGGGAAGACCAAACCCCTTAGTTCCTTAAACTTTAATTATCTTCTGTTCCTGCTCTCTCCCTTTTTACTTTATATAAAAAAAGACACTTTATTCAGCTGCTTATATTTTCTAATTTGCGTTTCTTCCTACTACTCCGTAACTTCATCTTGCTTTGCTTTTTCCTGCTACTTGCTGGCTGTTCTCTAAAGTGTTCAACTGCATCTTTTCTGTTGCATTTATTACTGGTTGTTTATAGCTTGTTAAGTGTTATTCTTAAGTGTTATGTTAAGCTCTTAGTTTTGGTTTAAGCAATTGGGCTTTAGGCCCACCCCTTAGCTCTCCCTGGCCTTTCTCCCTCAGATTCTGACAAATATGGATGGACAATTTCCTACAGTTTCTCCTGCCAGTCTGGTTGATATGGGCATCCTGAGACAGTGCAGCAACTGTGTCATGTACATGGACAACCATCTACTACTACCACCTAGGAACACAATTTGTGAGAGATGCAATTATATTAGGAACCTAAGAGTCCAAGTTCTTTCCCCCTCAGGCCAGTATATCTAGCACTGAAAAGGTTGTCAACACAATCACTACACCTCAAACACCACCCATACCTACACAACACACACCTACATATGCAGAGGTCCTCCACATAAATATACCCAAACAAAGGAGACCTCTGAGGCAAAACATGATCTCCACAACCCTCCACACTACATACCATGCATAGTCCACACACCTGTGCCTCACAGCCACTAAGGCTTTACCATAAACCCAACATATTAGTCATATGAGACTCCATTGTGAGACACACAGATGTGCCTCTCACCAGGCTGGATAAGGAGAAAGTCACAGTTAGCTGTCTGTCAGCTGCCAGAATCCTCCATATCACATACACACTCAAGTCTCTCGACAACAGGTACTGTTATGACTCTATCATAGTCCAGTTGGTGTGAAAGACTTGAGACGTACCTCTCTGGACTATATGAAGAGAGACATGATTGAGCTCGCTGATTACATGTCCCAGGCAGGTATGTCCCTAGCCTTAAGCAACATTCTGCCATCACCCAGAATGATTCCTCAATAGAAACAGAAAATGACTGACTTTAACAACTGGCTTAGTTTCTGGTGTCATTCCAGGGGGATACAGCTCCTGACAGCCTGGGAAGATATGATCGACAGACCACAATGCTTTGCCAGAGATGGCCTGCATCTGTGTCACCTGGGCTTCAGGCTTCTGGCAAAGGCTCTTGCCTCCCCTACAGTGCCTTTTTTAGGAAAAGTGATGAGGTTAAAACTACCAACATAAAAATGTCAACAAAACAAAAATTAAAGGTCATGCTGCTAAATGCTAGGAGTCCAAAGATGAAACTGCACACATTACAAACATTTCTAACCCTGGGAAATGCTGGCATCTGTGCAGTCAGAGAAACCTGGTTCAAACCTGTGGAGAGCAACCCAGTCACATTAAACACATACACACCTCCAGGCTGGTCAAACAGTATGAAGCACAGGAGACACTCCAGGTGCAGTTAACCATTGACAAGATCCCTATTCAAATCATAGCTAGCTAACAGTCCCCAAATCTGACTCAAGATGCTCAATCCGCCTATCTAGACCTGTTTCAATCTATCAAGATTCAACCCTTTACCCTGATCCTGGATGACTTTAACTTCCCAAACATAGACTGGAAGAACTACACATGCCAGAAAACAAATAACCAAAGATTTCTTGATTTTATCAATGCAAATTCCCTGGAACAGCTAGTCGATACCCCCACAAGAGGTGATAATATCTTGTACTTAATATTAACCAACATGAATAACCACTGCAGCATCCCTATAGTATCATCCTCCCTGGTAAAATCTGACCACAAAATGGTCAGTTTCGAAGTCACCATCTCCTCCAACCCCCCTCACTAGGATCAGACATAAAAACTTCTCCAAAGCTGATTACAGCCTCCTGAGGGATGGTATAAACAGCTTCACAGCTCCCTCCCCCTCCTTAGGAACTGGCACCCATATCCAAAACTAAACCAAAACATTATATGGGCATTTATATAGATGCATGGAATCAGGAATACCCAACAGGACTAAATCATCCTCCACAAGGAAGAGTAAACCTGTCTGGTGGACATCTGCAATAAATAAACTCTATAACAAAAGGAAAAAAATTGCTGTCCAAGACCAAGAAGGAAAAGGTGTCCAATTGGAAGCAATGTCTCCTTAGCCTGAGCAAGAAATAAGAGCACTAGTGAAATCATCCAAAGCAAACTTTGAGTCCATATTGGTCACATCTACTAGAGACAGTCATAAGGCCTTCTTCACATATGTACGCAACCTCAAAGGAAGCACCCAGATCCATTCAGAACTGGTGGTCAAGGACACCACATATACAAGTGCAGTAGATATAGCAAACTTGTTGGCTGACAGATTCAGTGAAAACTTTACCCCTCTGTCACCCCCATCAGTAAATCAGGACATCCCCCGTACCTGCCCCTTTCCCCTTATATCTAGGGAAGAGGTCATCACTGCTCTCTCAAAGGCAAAAAATACAGTCTCCATGGGACCCGATAACACCCCAGGCTGCATCCTCTGTGAATTCAAGCAGGAACTTGCAGCACCATTAGGCACCCTATTCAACCAAAGCCTGAGTACTGGCTTCATTTCAGCTGAGTGGAGGACAGCCAGTGTCATCCCTTTACACAAAGGTGGAGCATCTACTGATCCAGGAAATTATAGACCCATCAGGCTAACTAGCCTGATCTGCAAGGCCATTGAACAGATTATCATGGACCTCATTAACAAGGACATTAGCAACCTCCAAACACTTGATTCCACACAGTTTGGCTTCATCAAGGGGAGGACATGCCTGCTAAATTTGGTCGACTTCTTTGAGACAGTCAACAAAGCCATAGACAAGGGGAAGACAGTGTACACCGCCTACCTTGACCTGGCCAAAGCCTTTGACACTATTCCCCACTTGGGCATAATAGATAAACTCTCTCAACTAGGCATCAATCCATATGTTACCAGATGGGTAGCAAACTGGCTCACTGCTAAAACCCATGTAGTCAAAATAAGGGAAGCCACCTCAAGCAGTTGACCTGTAACAAGCAGTGTACCCCAGGGTTTGGTATTGGGGCCTCTGTTATTTGGGATATAGTTTTCTGAGATGCAGGCCAAAACCAGAGGGCTATGGCTGACCATGTTTGCAGATGACTGCAAGCTGGGTGCTGTCATCAGTTCCCCTAGTGATGTGGACATCCTCCAAGAGGGTCTCACTCAGACAAATGACTGGTGCCAGAAACATGGCTGCAAGCTGAATACCAAAAAATGCATCACATCCCCTTTCAAGAAAGTGGCATCCTCACAAATTATCACATTAATAACAGCATCCTAAGCAGGCAATCAGTCATGAGGGATTTGGGCACCCAGGTTAATAGCAACCTGACTTTTGACCCCCATGTTGCTTCCATTGTATGGAAAGACTTCTACAGGGCCCACCTCATAAATAAGGGTATCTCATCCAGGGACAAGGAAGTCATAACATCCCTGTATTCTTCCCTTATAAGGCCCATTATTGAGTAAAATACCCTTTTCCACATGTACCTCACAAAACACATGCAGCAGCTGGAGAGACCACAGAGGTTCCTCACCAGGAGAATCCAGGACCTCAAACACCTACCATACACAGATAGGCTGAAAGCCCTATCCCTCTACTCAGTTTCATACAGACTTCAGAGGTGACCTCTGTCTGGCATACAGGGCGATCATGGACCCCACCTTGATGGGACTGCTGCATATCCGCAAGTGAAGCTCCACTCGAGTAACCCGCATGCTCAGCCTCAACCTGGTTTGTGACATCAATAAGACTTGTTGGTGGGACAAATTTGTGTCCCAGAGACTCCACCATCTATGAAATAGACTTCCTCTCCACATCAAGCAGAGTACCTCTTTACCCCTTTTTAAGCTCTATCTGGATAACTGGATGGGAAACAGAAAATATACCCCTGGGGTTCCACCTGTGTACCTGCTGGACAGGGGCATTGGGTGCTGATTTGTCTAAACATGGGGCTAAACTCTTGGCTAGGCTTATAACAGCCTCAAGGTCAATAGCCTAGTAACCTCCTATCACCCTATGGCTTGTGTCTGTCTACATAGTGAAATCCAGCAGGCACAGGGATCTGTGGGTAAGTGGATTTTATACTGTTGTGCCCTTAGCTGAGATTCTTTGGACAAAAGTGTGGCTGTGTGATAGTGGAGATTTACTCACCATTATTAGGGTATGTTGGACAATATAGACATCCACACACATATTTTTGTATATAACAGGAATGCATGTAAAACTGTAGCTGCTTGTGTATATATGTATGTGTGTTATGTAGATATATGGGGGGGTCTAAATCATTTTAATATATATAGCTATACATATATTAGTACATATCTATTTGACACTACATAGTGATAGATATACTATGCATGTGAGAGAGATTGTGACAGACGAATATGTATATTGATATGTCTGTTATGTACAGACATTTACACACAACAGGTCATTTTGATGAAGGGGCAACAGGATTGCGCTCATTTTAAGTAAGTGTATGGGCATGCCCAGTGGGACTGTCAGTAAGGTGACTCCAGTCCACACCAACCTGTACTCCAGTCTGGGATTTTGTATGTTAAAGACATTAACATCCACCCCTGTTTCTGCAGTACTGCACTTCACTCAAACTGTCCACAGCATTCCCCATCTGTGCGCAGTACTTAATCTGTGACTGTGGTTATTAATGTTACATCATCAACCATACCTCTCATCCTCAGAGCAGGAAATCTGGAAAATACATAAAAATAAATAAGTAAAAGTGGGACAAAGGCCTCAGAATAGAGACATTTTAAATACTGCTCTTACAAACTTAGAAAGTTGATAGACTAACAGGTTTTGAGTTTGCATGAATGTTCTGAAGGATATGAAGTCTGAAACTCAAATGTCTGTCATTATTTTCTAATTTCAATCTTTAGTGATTTACCACTATTTTTCCAGAAAAAAAACACAATTTTATGAAAAACAGAAAAAAATATGAGACCAAAACCTGGGCATTCTGCAAAAATCTGGACAGATGAGATGTATGCCACCAGCACAATGACAGTCTGCATACATCTCAACTGTCCTGATTTCCACTGAATGTCCAGAGTTTTGCCTCATATGTTTGGTCTGTTCCTTATACATTTGTGGTCTTCAGGTGAATTATTGCATACTGACATCACTACATTATACTAATTCCAGACAAACATTTGTTTTTCAGACTTTATATCCTTCAGAACATGTGTAATAATGCAACACCTTTATTCCCAGTGACTTACTAGGTTTATGGGGATAATATCTGAAATCTGTCCCTATGTTTTGGCTTTTGTCCCCCAGTCTTACTGCTTTGTCCAGATTTCCTGCACTAAGAGATATGACAGTCTGTGAAAACACCAGTACCACCCCACATGCAAAAGATGTAAGTAATTCCAGATGAGAACCATCAACCCCATCACCCATGCTAGCTTCTCTAAGTACACAGAGCCACACAGGTCACCAGACAGAAAGGAGTCATTCATCGCACAATCAACAGCATAAATATATACACTGTTACCCTGCATGTGAAGAAACATATAATGGTGTGAGCGATATCTCTGTTAAGCCCTGAGATTGCCTGGTTCACTTATATACCATATATGATTTTCTGTTAAAGCAGTTATATGGGTACACTGCTGTGATGGGATTGGGGGTACAACAGCACATGATCAGCTTGGGTAGACAGCTGTGCAACGATCATGTGTGCCCACTGATTAACATCACATTTGCCTGATGTCATGAATATTCCAACCATATGGCCTACTGAATATTACAGAACACATACTATTGCACTGGGCATCTACAGTCCCCTGTGGATGTTACATCTGTCCAAATAGCCCACTATATTTCCTTGCATAAATGCAGCAGATCCATAAATACAATTGCATATTATAGTAATCCTTACAAGTAGTGTGTAGGTTAGGAACTTGCCTTGCGAAAGCAGCAGTTCACAGACCTGTAGTTTAGGGCTGATTCTGTGTGATGGAAGCAGTACATAGCCAATACATGGATAGGTACAGGTTGTGTGAGTTGCCCGGCATCAGCTATTTTACTATATGTATGTGAGTAGGAGTAAGGTGTCAGTCTCAAGGGCCCTACATTGTCAGTGAATGTGCTATGCATTGTCTCTTAGCCAATGCCAGGGCATATTGGGCATGCCTGTGTCTGCCTACAGGGACATCATCAGGGGGCTCCTCCTCTGAGTACTCCTGTGACTGTGGCTGTGGTGACCTAGGCACTGGCAGGGGCTGTATATCCCTTCCCTTTGCTGATCCTGCTGCAGTTGTTTCTTCAGGATCATACTGTGTAGTATGGCATATACTGTGAACATATGTGCACATGTGGCTGGAGAGTACTGCAGGGCTCCACCAGATACATTGTGGCACCAGAACTGTGACTTCAGCAGCCCTAACACATCATCTATGATGTTCCTAGTTTGTACATGTGCCTTATTATGGTGTTCTTCGGTGGGTGGGTGTGCATTTCTGATGGGTGTCATCATCCACCATTCCAGTGCATAGACAACATCCCCAGTAAATGGCCACATGGGATGTCACCCATAGCAAAAATCTGGTGCAGCTGTGATGTGTGCCAGATATGGGAGTCATGATAGCTACTAGGGCTGCCTGCACACACATTCATAATAATGCCCTGGGCATTGCACCTGGCAGCTGATGGAGTGGTAATCCTTGCAGTTGACATAGATTCTACCCTCCTCACCGGGTGTTGCCTTGATGTGTACACAAGCACAATTTAGGGCACCCAGTACCTCAGGGGAGTGTGCTACATAGTAGAAGTGTTGCATATTGCTGGCCCCCACCTCAGGGGTAAGGGGAAAATAAATGTGCTCACTGGCATGTGATAGCATGGCATCCAGGAACTGGTGGAGCACCCTGGATGCTAATGTCTATAAGACCCCCATCATGTCTCATGTTGGTCTTTGGAAGGTACTTGTGGCTAGTATCCTAAGGGTTATACATACCTTTGTTTCCACTGGGATGAATTCACCCATGTTGGCTCTGGGTCTGAGTTGAGTGTGGCAGAGCTAATTGATTTCTTGTAGCATGCCCCTGTCTACCCTGTAGTGCTCTACAATCTCCACGTCATGTAGCCCCTGGAAGGTTACCCTGGGCCTGAACACTCTTCTCCTTCTCTGCCTAGGCCTATTGTCAGCAGCAGCATTGACTTCAGCATCTAGGACATACAGATGTAGCAGAACTGCAGCAGCCCCTAACATTCTTTCAGTTCAAATTCCAAGTCTGTACTGTAATGGTGCAGAGTATTGAGGAAAATCAGAATGTAAGGTGTATGCACACTTTATAGTGCTGTACTGTGGGTGCTGACTGTGTGATTTGCTACCTATGATGCATTCCACCTGCCTAGTATATCACTAACAACATTTACTGGCCTTAGTTTAATTAAACAAGGTTCACAACTAATTAATAAATCATTGCATTTTAGATGTTCTTAGCAATGCGGTGCACTGTGTAAATGCACGGCTTGCAGGTAAACAAAGCTCAGCAGTCAGTGGATGCACCCGCCCAAACTTCCATGTTCAGCATCGAGGCACACTGTGCAAACACGTGGAAATGCACACCCCATAGCTTAGCAGTCAGTAGACACACCCCCAAACATCCAGGCTCAGCATTGCAGCCCGCTGCGCAAACAGGCGCAGCTAAGCTCCAATCAGCTTAGCAGTTCTTTGACACACCCTCTCTTGATGTCAGCTACCTCCTGTGTGGAGGGGATATGCAGACACTAGCACCCCATTTTGCTATTTAGTAACTCCACCTCATTTGTATAGGGATCCATGTTCACAACCTGGAAACTACACACTTCCAAGCCCTACCATATTAGCAATAGCAGCAATGCAGCATTGTACATATTCCACACAGGGTCCTGTAATACATTTCTGTATCATAAATACATTTCTGTATCATAATATTAATTTTATTTTTATTTTGGGTTTTTTTCACTTTTTTTTATAAGGCATGTTTGCGCACTGTGGCGCACTGTGCAGACATGCTCAGATTATTTAAAACATTTTTATTTTAACATTTTTTTGTAACTTTTGTGACACACAGACATCGTTTCACTTATTTCTGTCTATGGTATGCCATTTCTGTCCATCTAGCTACATTTTTGCAGCCGCGTTTTGCTATCTACAATCTTGTACAGTGAATGTTTCTGTGTGCACTACAGACACTGAGACGGTCTCTACAGGGCTGCCTATCTGCTGCTGGATCACACTACTTGCTACATTTGCATGAGATTCACCTCTTCATGAGGTAATTTGCATGCAACGGAAGTTTCCGTGTTGGCGTGTGAGTACGCACCACCCAGCAGTGCTTAATGGATTGAAAACCTGCTTACCTTTGTGTAACCAGCATGGCACAATGCCTACACAGTAAATAAGACCATGTAGGCTTTATTAAATTTCCCTAAAGAATATTACCCATTGCTCACAGCTGAAAAAGAGGTCTCAGGTATATTCATTGCTAACATTTTGTTGGATTAGATGCAAACAGGAAATTCTTGCAGATAACTCTAGATGAAGACTGCCATAGCTTGTGTACTTAATTTGTTTGATCAACAGTAATGTACAAAGCCAAAAAGTAATGAGTAGGGTATAACAGCCCAAAATCAGGGGCAAAGCTTCAATACTATAAAAAGTTAATAACGATAAACCCAAAGAATAGATACTGGAGCGAGACAAGGCTGTATAGGATAAACCACATCCAAATTATGGCTTTAAGCAAGTTTATTCAAGGACAGAGGTGAACAACTTAAAATCCACAATGGTCTCATTAAAATCACTAAAAGAAGTGGAAATGAAAGTAAGACCTTTAGATAAAACTTTAAATTCATCAGGAGCTAATGTGTAAGATGAAATATTACATATCAGTTCTTCCCTGTTCTCCCTCACATCCTCTTGAGGTTGCGGTTCGAAAGGGAGTCAGCTGATAACTTCTGTTTCTGTCTGCCTCTGCTCATGGATCATGGCCTCCCCTCCCTGTGTTCTGACCTGATTGGGAAAGGGTGATGAACACTAAAACCATTCACAACCTCCTTACCACCCCCATGGCAAAGGCTCGAGGCACAACTGGTCTTCTTTCTAACAAAGTTACATCAACATGCATTTTGTGATATGAGATTACTGACAATAGCCCTTAGTGATTAACCAGAAAATCACAAGTTTTATGAGGGACAGGGCAAAAATATGAGAGATGTGACTGTATTTGTCACTTTGCTTTAATAGTACTATTAAATGTTCAGTGCATTACACAAACTAAAATAATAATGCTGTTAAAATGTGCTCTGCTTTAATAAGGAAAATACCTGTTGCGTAGTTTACTTGACTTGTATTTACTTGACACTGCTACAAATATCTCATCTTTCCTGTAAGTAAAAATGTGTGTATATTACAGTGATAGGGTTTAGAATGTTTACCTGGAGAGTACAGCTGTGAAACCACATCACTGCTTTAACAATCTAAGCAGCAAACAACTACACTACATAGGTCAAGTTTCTCTGTTATTGCTGATATGTGCCATGGGTGTTGCATACCATGACAACAACCAAGAAAATGAAATGCAGACTAATATTCTTTATTTCATACATTCAGTGATCAGAAGCTATCTCAAGGAACAGAGTGGGTATAGACTTGTTCCATTTCATAGAATTTGTATATCTTATGCATGGATTATTACTCTAAGTTGTATGAAATACTCATACTAGCAGACAGGGCAAGTGTGATTAGTTCATTAAAGCCTGGGGTATATGGGATTGGGTACCTTGTGATGTTCTACCTCAAAATGGTCTGGGAAATATCAGGAAATCAAAATAGAGTTGTGCTTGAGTGGAAATTCAGGCAAATAATGCCCAGTCCATTCCATCCTCAGTCCAATGGACAGGTGGAGAAAACTATCCAAACAGTCAAAAAAATCTCATAAAAAGAGTTGTAGCAATCGCTATGATGGACACTACAGTTTTGAAATAAAGGAACAGTCCACTGCACAGACTCACATTCTCACTAGATGAATTGTTAACGGGCAGGAAGTTGAAAAGCAAAGTACCTACTTCAGCTGCACTATGAATGTCAAATAAATAAAAAGTAATGGAACTATTGAAAATAAATGAATATAAAATAAGATTATAAAAGAAACTACAACAGAGTATCAGATTTACAAGCTGGAAGCAGAGTGAGATAAGAAAGATTAGAACTTTTACAGGAAAACAGAAAGTAAAATCTGACAGCCAAGAGTTAACAAGATAAAGGTTCCTTTAGCTGTGCCTCCAAGAATAGCAGCAATGTAGTAAGAACTATCCCAAAAAGGCAATCATATGTGCAGAGTGAATAATTCTATCAAAGTATTTTGTATCTGGGAAGGCCACTGAGGAAACGAGAGAGATACATGGGAAGTTCATGAGATGATCATGATACTAAAGATGAAAAAGTCACACTTACTGATGTGGAAAAAGGTTTTGTGTTTGACCTAAAAGCACATAACATGCTAGGATTAATAAACTTAAAAGTGTAGCGATATAGTCCTGCTAATAACCAAACAAAAGTATCACAACAGTCAGACCAATGGAGTTCTTCACTTAACTTTCACATTAAAATACTTTACTAAAACAATAAATATAACAATTAAGCACTTTCATCCTATAGAATGTTAGGGCTTCATCAGAACCATGTTGCCAATGAAAAACAAGCTCTTAAATACTAAAAATAAAACAATTATGTCATTACACAATTAAAATAGAGATGATGGTTTAAAGATATACTACCTTTAAAAGCCACTTTAAAAACATGATATGAATTATGCCCTTTTTAAACATATTAATACTAGCCCACAATATACTATATTTAATTTTGCAATTTTAGAACAAATCTTACCTAATCCTAGGGGTGGAGACTAAGTCCAAGCTTGAAGAAAATAATTGAAATGGCAACTGAGATTGCATGCTTTTCAGTCACCTGGTATTAATGAAACTATTTCTCTTCAGCCAATTTCGAATCTAAGGTCAAATTTGCTTTAACACAAAATCATTTTCATGATTATTTTGGATGTTTTTATTATTTTTCTTAAAGGGACTTTTAATGGTAGTGTATCTTTAAACCATCGTCTTTTATTGTTTTAATAAAGTATTTTAACATGAAGGTAAAGTGAAGGAGAAGTCTTTGGTCTTTAGTTAGAAACCACAGTAGAACCAAATATCAGATGCAGCAACAACAGATCACACACAACCAGGAATCCACCAAACAGTTTTCTAAACAGCACTCAAAGCACTAAGTCCTTTTAGTCTGACTGCTGCAATACTTTTATTTGGTTATTGTAGGATTAATGTTAATTTAAAATCATGAATGCACCACAATGGATGATACATAACAGAAAGCATATATGCAATAAGTATGCTTCATATGTTTTATAATTTAAAAAAGTTGGATAAAATATGTGTGGTATAAATCTTTAAATAGGTTAGTGTAAAACTACAGAAAGTGTCATGTGATGTGATACACAATCATTCCTGAAGGTGATCTAAATAAACATTTCCAGGTGAATGAGGCACAATCACTGTGCCTGTGCTGTATATAGAAAGAATAGTTGTGTAAAATCTTACCATAACCATAGATGTCCTTCTCTTCTATAAGCTGCAGTATTCATCACCTTAGGTAGTCCGCCTCCAGCTGACTCGTATGTCCGTCCCACATACAAAACTGTAGGTGCTACAGCAAGGTATGACCGCCACTGCAAAACATTCAGTGTACATCGGTCATAAATGGATGTTGGGTATAAAGTGGATGTCAGCATGCACCAACCTCAGGGCTGAATGTCATCAAGTACCAGCCTAAGTGAAAAACATATCACCAGGAAGCACTTTAAAGCATCAGGAGGAATACAGGGAGGGCAAGCAATACTGCAGCATATAGAAGAGATGGACATCTATGGTTATGGTAAGATTTTACACAACTATTCTATGTCCATTTATTCATATGTGGACATCGCAGTGGTGCAGCGGTTGCATTATCACCTCACAGCAAGAGGTTCTCTGGTCTGATTCTTGTCTGGGGTACCTTCTGTGTGGAGTCTGAATGTCCTCCCTGCATTCATGTGGGTTTCCTCCGGGTGCTCCTGTTTCCTCGCACATTACAAAGACATGCATCTGAAGCATTTCTTCCTGAGCCTCCGCTAAAAATTGGCTTCATTTCAAGTTGGACTTTCCCGGTAATCAAATGTTAAATTAATAAAAATAAATATGCTGCAGTATTCATTACCCTAGGGAAGGGATGAGGGAGGAGGAGCAGAAACATTTTCTACAAATCCTTGTAGAATAGCTCTGGCAAGTTCTACTCTGGACCTGGAAATGACATCCAATTTATAATGTTTGGTGAAGGTATGGACAGAGAACCAGGTAGCTGCCTCCAGAATAGAACAGGTGTCTAAGCCTTTGAAGAAAGCCCAGAGGAGACTACAGCCATAGTGGAGTGTGTCCTCACTGGGGCAGAAAGGTTCTTGCTGTTTGCTGTACAGCAGAAAGAGAACACTTTAGAGATCCAGGAAGAGATAGTTTGCTTGGAAACTGGTTTACCCAGGGCCCTTGATGGTAGGACACAAACAGGTGTTCAGATTTCTGGATCATTTTTGTTTTACCAAGGTAGTATCTGAGTTGCCTGTGCACATCCAAGGTGTGCAGGATCCTCTCAATGGAAGGTTGAGGGGAAAGGAAAAAGGTGGGAAGGTTAACAGATTGATTCAGGGATAATTTGTGAAATACCTTGGGCATAAAAGAGGGATTAGTATGCAGTGACACCCTACCTCTGTGGAAAACCATAAAAGGGGGCTTCGACATCAGAGCCTGCAACTCAGAGGCTCTCTTGGCAAAGGTAATAGCCACCAGTAGAACTGTTTTCCATGTACAATGCTGCATGGAAGAGGAATTTGCTGGCTCAAAGGGTACCACAGTAAGCTTCTCCAGCACAAAATTGAGATCCCAAGGAGGATGGACTGGTTTCCTTGGTGGTCTTATATGAAGAACACCTATAAGAAACTGTTTAACCTCTAATTTAGAGGCTAAGGAGGGAGACATAGGCAGACAAGCTGAAAGATGGGCCTTCACAGAAGAATAAGTGAGGCCCTACTTCATCAGTTCACACAGATAGGACAATACAACTGGGACAGTCACAGATAGTGGTTGAAGGTCCTTCTTGTGACACCAGATGGAAAACCTTTTACATTTGGAAACATAGGATTTTGTAGTAGTGGGTTTTCTGGCCTCCTGCAGAACCTGACACACCTCCTCTGAAAATAGGTGTCTGAAAGGGATTAAAACCCTATCACAAACAGGGTCAAGTTCAGACTTGACAGCTGTGGATGTATTAAGGTTCCCCTGTCCTGTGTGAGCACATCCATCCTGTGGGGTAACTTGAGATGATTGCCTCTGGCTAAATGCAGGAGAAGGGGGAACCAATGCTGCCTTGGCCAAAAGGGAGTTACCAGCAAGATTTTTGGTTGGTCCTGCTGAATTTTCAGTAGGAAATTTTGAAGAAGAGGCAAGGGGGGAATGCATATAGAAACATCCCCTTCCATGAAAAGGACAGAGTATCCATCTTCCAGGCCAAGGGGTGTGGGACCCTGGTACAGAATTTTGAAAGTTGTCTGTTCATGGGGGAGGCAAAAAGGTCTACTTAAGTGTACCCCAGTGATGGATCAGGTCCAAAAACATGTCCCTTTGTAGCATCTATTCGTGAGACTGGGTCATGGACCGGCTTAATGAGTCTGCAGCCATATTTTGAACTGAAGGAAGATATACTGCCTGAAGTGATACTTGGCATTGTAATTCCCGGGCATGCAGGTCTAGTCTGAAAAGGAGGTAAGACTTCAGTCCCCCCTGCTTGTTGATGTACCAAAGGGCCGTGGTGTTGTCTATGAACCACCTCAATGCGCCTGGCCTTAGTTTAGTTTTGAAGACCTGCAGAGCAAAAATGAGGGCCCTCATTTCTTTGACATTGATATGCTTCTTTGTTTGTTTGGGAGTCCAAACATCCTGACACTCCAGGACTGCGGGGTGACACTCCATCCTATGTCTGAGGTGTCTGTATACATCTCTTGAGAAGGGAGAGGGGGCTGGAGGGGGAACCAGGATTTTGGATAACCTGTTGGATCCACCAATCCAGCTCCCTTATTACACACGGAAGGAGAGGAATCATGAATTCCAAGGGGTGGGAGTGCTGCATCCAAACTGTCTTTAGGAACCATTGAATCTTTCTCATGTGCAACTTGGCTCAAGGGAGCATTGGTATCAAAGATGCCATGAACCTCAAGATGGGCAGGAAGTCACTGGCAGACAGGGATTGAAGGGATAAAATGCTCTGTAAATAAGAAGTTAGGAACAGCACCTTTTCTGAAGGCAGAGAAGCCAAGATTGTGTTTGTTTGGATCCTACACCCTAGGAAAATATGGCCTTGTGAGGAGTCAGGGAGGACTTTTGAAAGTTGATGGAGAAGCCTAGGCTCTCCAGAAGAGAGATAGTGAAGGTGAGATCCTCCTGAAGTCACTCTGAGGACTGGGCTTGGATAAGGATGTCATTTAAATAAGGGAAGATTTGAATTCCCTGCAGTCTGCAAAATGCTATGACAGGAGCCAAGCATTTTGTGAAGACCCTTGGTGCCACAGACAGACCAAAGTGCAAAGCACAGAACTGAAAATGAAATGAAGCAACAGAAAAATGCAAACATTTCCTGAACAAAGGGTGAATGGGGATGTGAAGATAAGCATGCTTGACATCTAATGATACCATGAATGCTTGAGGGAGAATCAGAGGTAGAATGAATGGCAGGGCCAGCATCTGGAAGGAGGGAACTTTTAGGAAGGTGTTCAGATGGGAAAAGATCCAGGATGGGTCTCCAGGGGCCATTCTTCCTGGGGACTAAAACATCCTGGAATAAAACCCTTTCCCTTGTTGAGAAGAAGGGACCCCTTGGATTGTCCACCTGGGCAAGCAGGTTTGAGATTACCTGAGGGAAGAAATGTATTTGTTCTTTGGGTGGCTGTGGAATACCTCTGAAGGAGGGGTAATTTTCCCAAACCATGAAATATCATGTCTAGATGCTAGAGAGAATCCAAGAGTCCTGGGTGATCAGAGTCTAAGCAGCAAGAGATTGGGACAGACAAAGGGACAGGTGAGTGGATGACCCTGGAGTCAGACAGTCACAGGTTTCCTGGTTTAGAATGAGGCTGAATGGGCTGTTTAAATGCTGGAGTGGGTGATTCTGATTTAGAGGATGATGATGATGTTCTTCATGCCATACTGCTGCAGTCATTACACTTGGGTGAATCCCAAAGCTATAAAAGGGTGTCTGGTATTAGACTGGATTAAGAAGGGCTAGAATGCTCTGCAGGACTGCGGTGGCAAAGTCCGCTCTGGATTTAGAGTATAGTGGCAGGTGGTAGTGCTTGGTAAAAGTATGCACTGAACTCCAAGTAGCTGCTTCCAAAATGTCCTTGGTTGGGACCCCCCTGAGATATGCTGCTGAGGTAGCTGCTGCCCTGGTGGAGTGTGATCTGATGTATCCTTGCACTGTTTTCCCTTGAAAAGAATAACAAAAGCAGATGCAGTTGGCTATCCATTTTGAAATAGTCTGTTTGGAGATAGCCTTTCCTTGAGCACCAGCAGCATAAAACATTCTGAATGACTTTGTCCTGTCCAGATAGTATCTAAGTTGTCTGTGAATGTCCAAGGAATGCAGTAGTCTATCCCATTTATTTTGGGGGTTTGGATAAAAGGTAGGTAAATGGATAGCCTGATTCAAAGCCACACTGGATACTACCTTTGGCATGAAGGTAGGGTTGGTACGTAAAGAGACTCTGTCCTGATGGAAAATGAGGAAAGTTTGCACTGCCATAAGGGCCTGTAGCTCCAAAACCCTGTGTGCTGAGGTAATAGCCAAAAGCAGAGCTGTTTTCCATGACAAGTATTGTAGTTCTGCTGAGGAGGCAGGTTCGAAAGGAGGCAATGTCAATTTTTCCAGTACGAAGTCAAGGTCCCAAGCTGGAGCTGGCGGTTTTCGTGGGGGCCTTATATTTTTTGCCCCTCTGAGGAACTGTCTTAGTAAAGGATGTGAGAATAAGGGAGGATCCGTATTGTATTGGGCTGAAATAGCTGAGGCATGGATCTTGATGGATGAGAAGGAAAGGTCACTTTTTAACATCTCAGCTAGGTACTGTAGTATTTGAGGAATATTTAATATCCAAGGATTTTGGCTTTTTGCTTGGTTCCATGCACAAAATCGCTTCCATTTGTCCGAGTAAGCTTTTCTGGTGCTGGGTCTCCTAGCCTCCAAGATGACATTCTGTACCTCCTTTGAGAGGAGTGTAGATGGTTAAGTTAAGGTATTTTCCATGCAGCTAGATTTAGTGTCCTGAGGTGACTGTGGAGGATCTTGTAATTTTGCTGAGACAACAGCAGAGGGAATTGAGGTAGTATCCAAGGTGGTGAATGAGACAGGTTCTTTAGGAGCGGGTACCAGTGCTGATGAGGCCAGTCCAGAGCAATGAGAATCATATGTGGCCTCTCTGTTCTGACTTTTAGTAATACTTTTGTCAGTAGAGGTAGAGGTGGGAAGGCATAGGTTGTCAATGTTGTCCAACTGAAAGATAGGGCGTCCACTTTCCAGGCCTTTGGATTACAGGTCCTTGCGCAGAATTTTTTCAGCTGGTAATTGTTGTGGGAGGCAAATAGATCTATGTCTGGCTGTCCCCACTTTCGTGCTATCATTGAGAACACTTGAGGGTGTAACTGCCACTCGTGAGGATCTGTCATATTTCTGCTCAATTTGTCTGCCAGTATGTTTTCCTTTCCTGGCAGGAATTGTGCCTGTAGTTGTACTTGTAAGGCCAAAGCTGTGTTCCACAGGGTCATTGCCTGTCTGCACAGGGGATATGAATGTGTGCCTCCCTGCTTGTTTATGTACCACATAACTGTGGTGTTGTCTGTTCTTATTAATAGTTGGCCTGGATGCAATAGGTCCTTGAAGGCTATGAGAGCATTTTGCACTGCTAGCATCTCCTTTTTGTTGATGTGAAGGTGCATCTGTTTTTGAGACCATCTTCCTTGAATGCACTGGCCTGCCATGTGTTTTCCCCAGGCGTAGTGTGAAGCATCTGTTGTGATGGTTTGATTTGCTTGAGGTATGCAGAAAGGGAGACCCGAGTTTCTTTGGCATGCTTGAGCTCACCACACAAATTCCTTTTGAAGGCATGGAATGAGTGGTATAATTGTCTCCAGGCTGTGTTTGTGCTGAGACCATCCCCGGGATTCATGAAGCCTGCGCCAGGCGCATGCATAGCGTAGGCGTTATAATGCTAAATATGGCCGCCGAGCGATTCAGGTACGATCCAATTCCATGTGCACTACCGGTGTATGGCAGATCTGTGCAGCCCCCGGTGTAGGTATGCTAATCACACCATGTGCAGTGTCGCACCATGCAAATGAAGGCATATAGCAATTCATGAAGTGGTGCAGGCATAGCGTAAGCCCACGGAAATGTAAACCAAAAAACACGGTTTACATTACCCCAAACAGAACATCGGAGCTATGGAAGAAGGCCAGACCCAGGTATCACAACGTTAACATATGCCAATGGTGAAATACATAGCCAATGGCATAAGAAATGATGCACAACATGTAAATAAAAACATTTAATGTCATGTCCACAGTAACGCACAGCAGAACCGCAGGGCATGTGTGCGGAAGGTGTAACATAAAGAAATAATATAAAAATGTCATACAATTGCAACGTAATAGAAATCATGTTTACAGCATAATACACAATGGTAGGCATGGAACACCACAACCAAGGTGCAAGGGTTGCCAAGGACTTGTGATAGTTTTCGGCACGGTAACTATGAATTAGTAGTCAATGCCATGCAAATGAGGCAGATAATACTGAATCGCAAATGTCCCGCCGGAGGAAGGTTGTACCATACCGTGCAGCCGTATAACACCGAGGAGTTGCTCAGAGGAGATATATGACATCAGCAGAGGGGTGTGCCACCGTAGCAGTAATCACATTGGAGCATAGCAAATCCAGCATGTCCATTGCCAAGCAAAGCTGCAGGACAGGGGTGGGGAGGAATTGTTTAGCTGTGAGCACACATGGTGTCCAAAAGCGCATGTGTACGAGTATGAAAATGTGCCCGAAACACAGAAATCTGACGCACGCGCTGCAAACAATAGCAGAAACAGGAAGGTGAGGGGAAGAAAATAAGGAAATGCGGAAGAAGTGTAATAGGACTACTGATGAGTAATCAACACCAATCAACCCACAAAGGTCAATCGACGCCAGCTGACAACTGTGCATGCAGAAACCTGCAAAACAGGATAGGGGAGGCATTTGAATGCAAAGAAAGGACAGGAGGTAGTGGATTGCAAAGATAGGAGACCTGACACAGCAGAGCAAAGCAAACTGGCAGCAGACTGGCAGCAGCACACAAAACATAAGATATGCCAGGTTCAGGAATGTACAAATATAAGTAGTCTGCAGGATGCACACCAGAAAATGGTAGGTGCAATGTGCAGAAATGTAAAGGGAAGGTCAAGAGGTAATCAACGGCAGGCAAATGTAATCCAACACCAAAGGCACCACAATAGTAGTTCCAGCAGTAAAACACAGAAGATAACCTGTAGCTACGATCATACATACACACCCTATGACATCATCGGTGTTCACAGCACAACAGTATAAAGTGTGAAAGCACACGACACACACCTGTGTATTCCCAAACACCGCACCATAGGTGTAAACACATGGGGAACTTTTAAAATGTACATGTTTGGAGCTGCCATAGCTGTGATTCATCAGCATGTGTTAGAGACTGACAGTGTTGTGGAGGATGATGCCGACAACCACCGCAGGCCTCGGAGGAGAAGGAGAGTGTTCAAACCAAGGGTAACCTACCAGGGGCTACATGACCTGGAGATAGTAGAGCGTTACAGGGTGGACAGGGACATCTTACAGCAAATAGTGGAGCTGTGCCGGCCACGCCTGAGAACAAGAAACAACAGAGGGGAACCCATCCCAGTGGACACGAAGGTATGTGTAAGCCTGCGAATACTGGGCCACAGGTACCTTTCAAAGGCCAACTGGAGATATAATGGGTATCTCACAGGCATCAGCATCCAGGGTACTACACCAGTTCCTGGATGCCATGTTACCACATGCCAATGAGCAGATATACTTCCCCAGAACTCAGGAGGAGTTGGCTACCAATATGCGCCACTTCCACCATGTGGCACAATACCCGGAGGTACTGGGTGCGATAGACTGCACGCACATACAAATCAAGTCACCACCCAGTGAGCAGGGTAGGCGCTACATAAACCGCAAGAGATTCCACTCCATCAACTGCCAGGTCGTGTGCAATGCCCAGGGCATTATCATGGATGTGCGTGCTGGCAGCCCTGGAAGCTACTATGACTCCCATATCTGGCATGCCTCATAGCTGTATCAGGTATTTGTCAGGGAGGACAACCCACATGGCCATCTCATGGGGGATGCTGGCTATGCACTGGAGCCGTGGATGATGACTCCCATCAGAAATGCACACACACCCATGCAAGAACTCCATAATGAGGCACACGCACAAATCAGAATCATCATAGAGCATGTGTTTGGGATGCTGAAATCACGGTTCCGGTGCTTGGACACATCTGGTGGAGCCTTGCAGTACTCTGCAGGCACATGTGCCCACATCGTCATAGTATGTGCCATGCTACATAATATGATCCTGCGGAAGCAGCTGCTGCAGGGACAAAATGGTGAAAGGCCTCATAGCCCACCGCAATTGCCAAGGCCAGTACAGGCACAGAGGGATTCAGACCATGAACACAATGTGCCAGCCCCAGTAGGCAGATGGAGGCGTGCCCAATATGCCTACACCTTGGCAAAGAGGGACCGTATAGCACATACTCTGATAGTGTAGGCCCCTACGGACTGACACCTCCCCACCTGCACACACAGTAAAATGGATGGCACACAAACATGACCACCTGTAAATTGTAATGTATAGGTGGCCCAATGTGCGACTCCTACATAGGCAGCCCTCAAACATTGTCAACACAACAGCCAGTGGAACACAGAATGCCAACACCTGAACAGTACATGAGTTGTACAGCATATGGTGGTGCTGTGTGCCTGTCACGTTCCCCGCCAGATATATATATATATATATATATATATATATATATATATATATGTACACATATGCATATATATAATACAGATAGAAAGGGCAATAGAGAGATATATGGTGATATAGATGGATCCATCAATATCTGTAAATATAATAGACAGTGCAACGACAATCATAACATCTTGGAGGTACAAATAAATAGGATACCGCCAGCCATGGAATGTGTAACATACCGATATGCATAACCACGAGGCTGAAAGACCAACAGAACACAGTACTGGAACAGAACATCCACGAGTAATAGTATGATGATATGAAGGGACAGTTAGTCACCGCTGCCGGTGTCGCGGTCCATTTAGGTACTGTGTTCAACTGTCTCTGTGAGTGCTGTAGTCTGTGTAAGTGTGCGTTGAGGGTGCCGTGTGCATTGCTGTGTGACTGTAATGTGTGTGTGTCCACAACATGTGTATGTTGGTGCCAAGTCAGAGGCAGATCAGTATGGTAGGTGTAGGCATACAGTAAGCTAGCCTTAGGCATATGGTTACTACCTGTCCCACAGTAGTAGGGACAGCCCCACCCTGGGCAGGTGTGTCCTGACATAAAACAGTACAAAGTGCAAATGTCTGAGATGGTCCATAAGAAATGTAACAGTCGTATTTAATAGTCATGCCTGTATGTACGACACTGACATGTTACATGCAATATGATAGGTAGTCAAAGTCACACAACGATAGGTATGTATTGAGGATAAAAGTATGTGCTACCTGTGTACTGACCGTGGCTACGTGCTGGCCTGTAAACACCGCTGTGTGTCCCGCAAGTGTCCAACAATTACCATATGAAAAGGTGGCAACCCATGACAAACAGGCTATTTTAACAACACAACCACAATGACTGCAAATATCTGGGACAGAAATACAAGGGATAGCTGCCACTTACACATATCCCCTGATATACCGCTGCAATTACGGAGGTATACAAGTAGCAAGCTCACCTGCAGACAAAAGAAACCAATTAACAATGGCCCAACCTACAATCCCATAACATAAGTCTACTAACTGTTAGCGCTCCAATTAGGGACGGAGCCAACACACATATATACGGATTATGTAGAAATGCAAGGCCCACAAACCCTATCTGTTACGTACAACCACCGACATCCACCACACTAGAAACTAAAGCAATACAAACTGTAATAGCAGCACAAACATCCAGTCAGCCAATGACATCTGCAGAACCCCAACATACCGTGTGAGAGACACAATTAAAGGCGTCATGCAGGTTTTTATTGCAATACTCCGTTATCAGTCATCGGGATGACAGGTACACCCACATGTTGAACCAAATACTCTACCTGTCACACACAATCCATGGGGGACATGAATCCCAACTATACTTGTCTCCATGCATAGCAGTTGCAGTTACACATAACATAACACAATACAGACTGTTTCCCCGAAGGTAGGGCAAATAGGCAATGCCCAGGTGGAGAATCCAATTATACCCCAGTGTCGCCACGTAATTTGCGAATGGAGTAGCTGCACAGCTGATATGCAAGTAATTAGTCACTCAGGAACACCAATTGGTGGGATGAATCCACATGTTTCAGGTATCGACGTATATAAGGATGACTCGCCAGACAGTCAAACCGTATGCTCATACCGACAAACTGTCGAAACACTGAGATAGAAACAAAATGAAATGAAACGCCAACAAGGTATGTAGAATGCCTGACATGTAAGGTTATGTAAAGCATGATCTGTATTAATAAGTTGTACTGTATGTGAAGCCTGGTTTGCATTAATTAAATGTGTCCGCAATGCATAAAGTGGGGAAAGGTATTTATGTAGTGATGTCTTGCTGAGCATACTAACGCTTTTAATGCTTGTAGAAACTGTGCGTCCAGCAGTGGGACACAAGGTACACAGCACAGACACCACAAGGGATGCTACATGAGGGCATTAAACAGAACAATGCCATACAACACGCCGTTGGTGGTAGTGTATGTCCAACAAGGACGTGCCATAGCAGGGGATAGTATATTTAGGTATACTGTCACAGCACGCATGTGTATGGGCATATAATGTTAATGACATATGTAAGTTGGCCCCACTGTGCAAGTATGCTCTGCATTAGGGGATACTATGTGAAATATGTGTAATGTACAGTATTATAGGTAGATATGACAGATAGTCTACACAGCATAACAGGCATATCATGCATACCACAGGTATCGCCTATTGGTATGTACAATAACAGGATACATATGGCCTATAGGTATGGGACATAGTGATAGCATGATAGCTACTCTAAATGGAAGGGCTACCAAGTAACCATGCACAAAGGACATGTAATAGCTGCACAGGTGCATAGTGGGGTACTATGCAGTCTGGCAAGTCCATGTGTAAGCACATGTACATTGTTCACACTAGTGTCACCTCTCCAGGGTAGTGTCCTGTGAACAGCAGAGCCAGGTGTCACCTGCACCTCTGCACAGTACAGCCACTGCAGTGATCCCAGGCCTACATGTGTCACCCAAACACCAAGGGAGGAATCACATGAACAGTGCTACTGAGTGTCCCTGCGTGATGTACATAGGACCTATGTTCCACAGCATGGTGTGTGTCTGGTTTGGGAATGTAACCCAGAAGCACATCCCACTCATTGTGGCGTGTGTGCACATATCCATGAGCATGTTGCTCACAGTGGCCTCTGCTTATGTCACGTATGAGGAGTATATCCATCAATAATGTGGTGGACATGGGCCCTGTCTGATCAGCAGACATCACCCCTGAGTTTGTAGTATGCAAATGTGTACAGATGTGGTGTCCGTAGTGCAGCGCCGCATATGTAAACTGTCGGAGCTCAGTAAACATCATGGCATGTTAATGTTGTGGCATGTAAAGCTGTAGCTGTTGTGTAAGGTACACCCTAAATGGGGTGGTGTACCCTTGAATGTGTGTAGATGTCTTGAGTTCAGAGGTACAATGGGTGCCTATGTACCAGCTACACACCCAGTACAGATAGGTGTGGCCACGTAGAAGGATATCCATGCCACAGTGGCAATACGGTAACCACAGGAGTGTGTGCGACATATGTGTGTACTGCAAACATGTACAATGTGATATGTATATAGGTGACTACCATCCATGTGATAGTCAGTGGGTGAATGGTGTAATGCAAAGGTGATGTGCATGCACCTTGTGTCATGCAGCTTGATGCCATGATAGTCATATTATGTATCTGTCACAGCGACACCTGTATGGTTGGAGTCAGTATCAGCTGGTGGAGCAATCATGGTCTATGGTATGTAGGGGTTTGAAATCTAGGCAGGGAAAGTCTTCTGTGCCAGCGTGTTCTGCATGGAAGCATATACTGAACATGAGGGGCCCTATGACTGAGGACCATGGTATGCAAAATGTACCTGACATGTAGTAGGTACTATGGTATGCTGGCCTCACTGTGTGTCCTGTCCATGAGCCACATAGCATAACATCCTGAGACACAGGGTACGATGTGCAGGTGGATGTGTATGTTGTCAGTACCAGAATGGGTAATGGTGCTGAAAGGCAATGAGAGGACAATGTAGGATGTGTGGACCTCCGTACCATCATCAACTGCCCTAGCAACTGTATGAAAGGTGTCCACCATGTGTAGGGGCCATGCTCTGGCCTTCACAAGTCCAACCCGGGTGGCAGCAAAGGACAGGAGGCCAACAATGTCTGTGTGAATGACATCCTTGATGATGTGCCCCATAGCCATGCAGAACAGTTCAGTCAGGTGTGTATGACTATAGTCCCACTCGTGCAATGCAGTGCCACCTGTGTGTAGAGTGATAAATGCTGCTGTGTGCCATTCAGGGGCTACAATGTCTGAAACAAGGCTACTACTGAATATGGTGGCCTAGTGGGGAGACATGTACTCCAGAGGTTGGTGGACATTACAGCCTGGGACGTTGGAAGGTGACATTGGGCCAGTGTCCCAGGACATATAGAGTGTAGGTCAGTACTGTGTATGTGTGACCACAGGGACACCATGATGTTCATGTATGGATTGCGGCCCTGTAGTGAGTGAGAGGGTGTACTGTCAGCATTTAATCCATCCCCCAGCACATTGCCAACAATACCTGGGTCTGCAATGTTCGAGTGACTGTCGTATGTGACAGCAGATGTGGATGTTGCCATTGAATACTGACATACCACCATAATGCCTGGAGCTACACACCGGAATGTGTGGCAGTCATGTTTATGTAGCTAGTCTTGGAGTATGTGATGAGGGACCTTGTGGCCCTACCATGGCTGACCAGTGAGCCACCCCACACATGGGAATGTACACCACTGTGCAACAGCCTACACCTGTTGTTGTACATCATATGTCCATGGAACATGACCACCAGGGTGGCGTCTGTTATCTGGTCTGTACCATCATGGCTCTGTGTGGAATAGCATGATCCCTGCAGTTGTGTACATGCTAATGAAGTGCACTGGGGTATGTGTCAGCATCTGTATGTGCAGTGTCCATTTGCACGGGTGTCATGATGTTAACAGCTGCTGTCAGCAGACGTCTGTAGTAGTTGTTGTAGTACACATGTACTGTGTATGCTGTGATGGGTGTGTTGCCGAGATGTGGCTAACAAGGTCAGGTAGCATATGTTTGGAATCCACCAATGAGGGGATAACCCCAGGTGTGTCACACCAGTCACATGGTGGTAGTGTTCATGCCAAGGGTAGTGTAGGTATTGGAGGTGTTGTGTATGGGAAGATCCATCAGAGCGGAGGGTATGACACAAGGATGTGTCGGTACATGAGTGGCTATCCCAGGGAAGTGTGGGGTAGTGTCAGTCACAGAGCAGTAGTAGCTGTCTGAGGCCCACTGTCCACTATACCAACACAGAAGGTATGTAACCCGTGGGGTATGATGTTGACTCTGTCGCTTGTTACAATGTGTATAGCGGTCCCGAACACAGTTAGTTGCACATGGAGCATCTCTAATGCATTGTGCTAAGCAACTTGCCAGGATGTGTGCAAAACATTGTGGAATATGGGAACCCCTCAGCTGTGGGTGTTCCAGTCCAGGTATAACCTGTCATTGCAGATGTGCTCTGCAGAGCCTAGAGGCAGGTCCCAGTCACTGCAGAGATGTTTGAGTGGTGCAATATTAGGTGTGCCTTGCCTGCGTGCATCACAGAGGAAGATGCAAGCATTGTGTCATATGGCCCCATGTCATGCCTGCCACTTACCGCCCTGCCGGTGACAGTTATTGGAAACTGCAAGACAGGCAGTATAGAAGCAGCAGAAGACTTACATGTAAGCTGTACTCCCTGGGCTGACAGGTGCAAGTCATGTGTGCCACAGCATTGTGTTTGACCTGGACAGTCATAGTGGACAGATACCACATGCCTGTGGAATGACAATAGGAGCATAGGCAACTGTGGAAGTGACCCAGTTGGTCAATGTACAGTGTTATTGTGTCTGGACAAATGCAAAATGCCCCCCAGGGCTAGGCCCACACCCTCAGGGCTATAAGACTGGTGAGCTATTGCATGTCCCTGCACACGTAGTCTGTGCAGTGGCATCACAGGGCAGTCACATTAACATGGCGAATGACAGACATATCGTACCTGGTGAGGTGTGGCATGGGTGCAGAGGTCATGTTGCAGAAGAAGTTACCCGACAGCAAGATCTAAGCGACTAACGCCTTGTGTAGCCTGGTGTGTGGAACTGCAGTGTGACTCCCTACAGAGTCATCTATGACTGGCGTGTTGTGAATGTTGTAACTCACTACTGGCTGTATGTGAAGGGCACACATGAGTCTGTGGGCTATATGCTGGTGATGTTGTCTGCCATGATGGGGGCTACCTCTGGTGCCTACAGTGAGTATAGAGACGTACTGCATATGTTGTTCTCGTAGGTGTGGCCAGTGTTGTAGATCATGTGGGACTATGTGATGGGTGGGGTGTGTTGCGAATGTTACACATCCAAAAATGACTGTCAGGTGCAGTCATGGTTGTCAACAGCATTACCCCCAGCCATAGCTTTCAGCCCCCTGCCCCCAAAATGAGGAACATTAGCACTCATACCATGTGGCACATGTGCAAAACGTGGAGCACCTACAACTGGCTGACTAACAGCGTCAACTAGGAAGGGCATATGATGGCTGAAATACACTGGACATACGTATAAATAAGATACTCCAATGAATTACTATGATTCCCATCTATTTAGCCATGGCTAGCATGTAAACCATTGACAACAATGAATGTGTGACAGACCCTTCCAATGTGGAACCTTGATGAACATGCACCTGTTAGAACCCCAAATGAGGTACGTTCCATGTAATGAGGTACACCTGAGAACTATGGGCCCAGCATGGCTGCAGAAGTGCATCCCCCACAGGCTGTAGTGCTGTATGTTGGGAGGTGAGCATTGAATGTGTACATGAGACAATTGTTCTATTGCCACATGTACGACATATCCGTCATATAGACAGGGAGTAGCACTGGTACATGACAGTCGGACATGCCTGTATATACGACCATGTCCCACAGGATATGTGTGTTACGTGTGTACAACACCTGTCGTAGCTTCAGCAAGCTGGGAAGTGTAGGACAGCCAGTGTACCTGTGGGAAATGGTGTGCAATGGGCGCTATAGTAATCAGTAGCTCATAACATGCTCACATGTCCTGAACAAGTGCCTAGCATGACCATACAATACAGATAGGGTGTTGGATAATAGCAACCCACAAGAGATGATGAGTCATTCAGGGTGGCACCGCACCTTGCTGAGTATGGTGTGCATGTCCATGAAACATTAGTACTGTTGATGTTAGCAGTACAGATATACAACACAGCATGGATATTTGATTACAAATACCTTTGCATGTCACAGGTGTGTTCCACCAGTGGCCTGTTGACAGACACACAACAACAAAAGGTGCAAGAGTGACATGTGCACAGCACATCAGTGCCAGCTACAGTAGAACAGGGTTAATGTGTTGACATGTGCACAGCACATCAGTGCCAGCTACAGTAGAACAGGGTTAATGTGTTGTACCCCACCATCATTGTAGCCCATACCACACAGACAAATGATAGGCATCTGTGTATGTAAGGCTGTGAATGGCCATGACCTAGCAGTATAGCTGTGTCAGTGTTGTGAACAACATACAGAATGGGCTGTGTGGGTGAGGTGTGTGACATATGGATGATACCAGCAGTGTTACCACTAGGTGAACATCCCTGTACCCATAAACGAATACCTAGGCTGTGGTCAACAATATGGTCACTGTGGAAGGGATGGTGCTGTGCAGTGCACCCCCCAACATGGTGATGTCTCCAGGCACCTTAGGTAGTCATATGAGGTACCCATGTCATGTCAGGGTGCCATCCATGTGCACAGAGATCACCGGGCAGGCATATACAGCACTGTGGTGACCAGTATTGGATCACGTACCACCTGTAAGGGGTAATGGCTATGCATGGATGTGCGATACCAGCCTGCACAATTCACACCTCCACCATGCAGCCTGCTGCCTACCTTGCAGAAGGACATTGTCTACACCATGATGATGGACATGCTACATGTCCATATCCTGATCTAAATGACATATGTTATGGACAGCCATCGACCTAATACTGGGTCACCACAGGCTGGACAGATCCCTGTGCCATATATGTGATATACTCCTGCCATACCATGCAACCCTGTCCATCAAAGCTGCACATGTCATCCCAGTCATACATGGTGTGATGGCCGCATGGTAGATGTACTATCAACTGACTGGATCAGTAATGTGGCACTGATGCACCTTGCGGTGTCACAATTGCTGTCTCACAGAGTGGAAACTGTGCCCGCACATGCTATGGTTGATGACCATCCCTGCGAATGTCATCTGAATAGCCATTGTCCCATGTCTATCACATACAGGCGATCTGTGGCAGGATGTCCAACACCTGTACCGTGCTGTGTAGATGTATATGGCAAAACCCATGCATGTACAGGTGTCCATGCGTATGTGTGCATTGTCACTGCTCAAGTCCATTACAGCTGTGTCTGTGTTGATATGTGACATATACACAGCATCCAGGTGAACAGTAGTACCGTGGACACATCAAGGCAAGTGCAGATAGGTAAGAACACAGGTGCAGGCAAATACACATGCCCACAGCAATACAGCATTTACATGGAGTATGAATACTGTAATGAGGCGACACACATATATGGTGATGATATCCAATGCATAATGGGTGTGACAGGTGTGACACAAACACGTCAGCCGTGCCAGTGTCATGATGCTTTGCAAAGATAACTGTGCAGATGTAGTAGATTAGTAGATGTCATAGGAATGTATGTGCAGTGGTATCTCAGTACATATCTGAAACCTGTCACCATCATTATGTCTTACAGATAATGCCACGTACACGCCTCCCAGCATACAGCCCCCAGGAGGATGATGTCCTCATTCCACAGCTCCACGACAACTATGACGTGTTGTTCAGCCATGTGCCACAGCATGCCCAGCAGCGGGATGACCTGTGGCAGGATCTACGCAGGAGGGTGAACTATGTGGGTGGCAATAACCGCACCTACCAGCAGGTGCGCAGACACTGCATGGACCTGATACGGCATGCAAAATAGCATGCCACTGCAATCACCAGGGAACAAGGTGGAACAGGTGGTGGGCCACCAACCAAGCCCCCACTCACACACACAGAGGAGCTACTGGCCAGTCTGGGGACACCCAGGGAACAGCATGCAGAAACACTAGCTGCTATCGTGGAGGTGGGTGTCTCCCAACCAATGAGCCTGGAGTTGCCTGGTAACTCAGTACTGCACATATGAGTATTATATCCCATGTAGTTGCATGTGTCACTGTACATCATGTAAAGTAACAACATATGCCAGGTATGTGGGCACACATGCTGCATACTACAGTATGCTATGTTGTGTATGCACACATGTGCATACTATATGCTATTACACAGGTGAATGTGTTCACATGCACAGTGCAACTTGTGTCTGTCATACAGTCATGGATAATGTTCATACTGTTGTGTCACCCCTATACAGGTACCTCGGGCGTGCCGCACAGACATGGGTCCATTGCAGGTGAGACTGTTGTCAGTATCAGGCATGTTACAGTGTAGATCTATTTGCCATGTGGCCAGTTAACACTTGCACACCTGATTTTTGTTCCAGTCATGATATGCAGGTTGCACCACCCTACATACACACATGCCACCCATGTGCAATATATACAAACGTAATGATACACCGACATGAAACCACAGTACCTGTCATTGCGATATGTGTGGTCAGCTGTGCATACAACGGTGGAGGTGTTCTACAATGGAGGCATATGTAGTATGCATTGGAACAACATGTGTGGTACGCACACAGTACCACACAGTGAGCTGTGATATGGGCAGCCCACAGGTGTCACCACTATGTCATATGCCCCTGCATTGGGTGCGCATATTGTGATGTGCCACCTGACATGTCCCAGACATGTAGTGTTCTGTCTGCAATATTGTCACACTATCACATGACCTAAACCCCACATACCAAACATACAACCTGTTGTCTGCATAGCCCTGTGGATTGTGACATATCTGACATCTATGGGTGTATGTCATATGGGACAACACAGACATGTTGAAAAGATGCCCATCACACACAATTGGCCAACACATGTGCACACATGGCCATGGGGGATGGCCAGAGACATGTAGCCACACAGTACTTGGGATGTGGATACATCCTGTTGCACATTGTCCACACATGGTCCAATCATAGCCTTAGTGGACCGATTATACAGTTGATGTGGTACACTGGACAACCTAAATGCCTGTGCACAGCTACTGGAGGTGTCAATGAAGGCTACCATATACGATCTGTGGAACAGCACGACTGTGTTGCAGTTATGGCTATGCAATGTGTACATATTATGCATTCTACAGCAACATACATGCGTCATGTTGCCATGCAATGGCACAGTGTCAGTACTTCACACTGCATAGCAATGTAGATGGCTCACACTACCCTCCCATGCTCATGCACATGTGCTAAACATGCATTCTATCTGTAGGGCATACGCACAACAGTGCAATGTGAAGCCCATTATGATGCTGTACATGTGTCAGGACACCATTGTGTCAAACATGTATGCATGTTAATGCACATGTCAGCAGATTACATGATAAGGTCATGTCAGCCATGTGTATTGTTAACCTGTTCTGGGCCACATGGTGTATCATGGTGATGCATGCATACTACCATGATTGTGTGTACTGCATGGCTACTGATATGACACCTGCTTGATGTAGTGTGCACCCCAGGGAGGTATGCGTACTAACACTATTAATGTCTGAGCTGCATGCCCTCTGCTGTATTGCAGGCATGCTGCATGCCATCTGACAAATCACATGCATGGTGTGTCTGTGTGTGCCTGTGTTTGTGTGTTTGTGTGTGTCTCTGTGTGTCTCTGTGTCTGTGTGTGTGTCTGTGTGTGTGTCTGTGTGTCTAATGTACCTTACAGTATTTCTTTGCATTCACAGGTGGTGTAGGTGCATTACCCTCCTGCGGGCCATCTGATGTTAGTGTCCCCACAGATACTAGCAGTGATGAACTAATGCATGAGGTACAGGCAGGGTTGTCAGGGGCTGAATCTGTGCCAATGGTTACCATCCCGACTATGTCCCTCTCTTCCCCACACACAGTTCTGCTGCCAACACATACCACATCACCGGTGGCCATAGAGGAAGGAAAGTCAGCATCTGTTGGTGTGGAACAGGAATGTGTGGTGGCTACAGAAGGTGTGACTACACACCATGGTGTCAGTGAATGACTGCAGATGTGCCACACAGGCATGTGGCTTGTGCTGCTCATAGGAGGACCTCTGGCAGACATGCACCTGCAGGACAGAGTGCAGCAGCTGGTATCACCAGACACATGTTCCAGACTGTAATGGCGGCACAGGCACATGCTGAACGGCAGAACAGAGAAGGGCAGAGGCTGCAGAGGGCTGCAATCCATACCCTAAATGACAACATCCAGGCATTGGCAAATGCTCAACAGCAGATTGCTAATGTTTTGGATAGGCGATTAGGTGAAATGGTCGGAATCCTTGATGAGGCATGGCAATCCGCGAGTGTGAGCTGTCTGTGCTAGAACACCTGTTAGGAGTGAGGCGTAGGCCACGTGGATGTAGGCCTCCTCACATGTCCGCTCCCATAGTGCCGGTAGCAGTAGCAGTGCAGCTGGTGCTGCGCTGTCCACACCAGGACACAGCAGGCCATGTGGACGTGGCCCTGGCTGGTCTCAGCGGGGACACGGTTCCAGAGGACATGTGTCATTAGACAGTAGCCACTCTGTGCCTCCACCTGGTAGTGCCAGTGCAACCCCAGGCAGGCACAGGTCACGTGGCCATGGACGGACACAGTGAGCTGTACAACCTGCACTGTACAGTCTGGGGCTGTCAATTATTACCCGTGTAGGCATCACATATGGCAGAACTGTGTACACACATGCCCACACACAGCAAACACAACCGTAGGGCTCCACTACATCCACATGCATTCTGCACAGACATGTCCAGTCAACTCACCGGCCCTTACACACACACATGATGTTATCCATTGGTGCAGCCTATGCCCCTGGCAAACATATCACCCTGTGCATATGATGAAGCCTGTGCCGCATCCCTGTCATCCACACCATTGGTGCAGGGTTATGCAAATATATTCTGATGCACAGAGTGGACAGGATAGTGAGAGGTGTATGTGATACCTGTGTATGCATAGTGGGGGATGTGTATGTTGCAGTGGTTGTGTATGAATACTGAGAGATGCGGATGTGACATGGGTTGTGTACTGTCGACATGCAGCAGTCATACCATGTAATGCAGGTGCAGCATGCATTGTGATGTGTTCACGGTATGTGTCTTGGTTACATCTGTAGCACCATGTTAGTTGTGATACCCTGATTCCCTCCTATGGTGTACTCGCATATGGCTACAGGTAGCAGTGTTTGCGGTCCCCCACATGTAACTGTGGATTACTCACAGGCACGTCTGGCAATATTAGCATGCTACATGTACCCTCAACCTGACTGTTGGACACACCAACATGACACACATGTCCGCACATATACTACACCTGACGCATGTGGTTGGTGCCACAGGCTACACTGGACAGAGACGTGACATACATAGCAGGACACATTACAGGTATGGTGACATGGTGCAGGGGTTGTACACAGCGGCATGGCCAATAATGATGTGAGGTGTTACTTGGTAGCTGGGGGCCACACTGTGCAGCAGTAGGACCCTGCAACAGTACGGGAACATGGACGCATTCACAGGGTGTACACCACTATGATGCGCACCCCATAGTGTACAGGTGGGGACCCTTGCCTGTGTGGTCAGCACCCTCACAATACTATGCACCCACACGACATGTCACAGAGAGGGGACATGCACAGGTAGCCAGTATGGCTGGGACCTATGGCATCAAGAGGGTTGTGCAATGCATCACCACTACGGGTTAATCACCACGTGTGGTTAGTGTTCATTCCCCACCGTATATTAGCATACACCCTCACACCAAGCAGCAGACATACATACAGACACACACACACACACACACTGTGGTGACCACACATGTGTATACGGAGAGCCATGTGTGATGCACCACACCAGCCAACGTCATGCTTCCCGCACTGAGGTATGTACAGATCTCTACAATGGTGTACAGGGATGTGTAGCAACTGGGTCATATTCCCCACAATATGTGGCATCCCTGGACACACATTTGAACACACATGGCAGTGCTGGGAATGATACACCTGCCATATGATGACACGTTTGATAGGCATGCAGCGGTATTGATTGCATTATGTGTTCCAACACTGTATCTGGCAGATGTGCTGCTATATGCACATGGGAGGCTGTAGGTGTTACAGGTGCCATGTGACATATAGTTGTTAACCACTGACCGCTGTGTATGCATTATGTCAGCACCATCACTTAACAGTGACATAGCATATTGTATGCACATGGCAGGGTAGGATGATGCGTGACACAAGTGTGAGCGACCACCTGCACACATACATCTAGACAGGTGGTTCAAAACGTTATGTACACACATACCTCCATACGTGCTGTTTGTATATCACCGTATACAGGTGTCAATTATGGGTCTGCATGTCATAGGTTGGTGGAACTATGTTACGGACATCGGCCACTGCTCATGCACGGTTGTTGCATGCACAGTACAGATGTCACATGTGTCTCCTGTTGCCATGTTCGTATGCATTGCTATTGTTGGACATGTGTGTTGACATACATAACACATGGACTGCGGTATGATATCACGGGTGTCACAGGCGACCACTACAAGGGTATGTGTCCCAGTCAACACTGCTACACCCTATAGTGTGAGCATTCCACAGACATGGGCCCACCTTCTATTTGTGTGTATAGCACTGATTAGGCCAGTGTTATGCATGTGGTACATCAAAGGCTATGTATGTATGTGTTGTGTGTGCAGTCCATGCACACATCCACACAATCACATGTATGACATATCCAGACATGTGTTCATTGTTGTACAGCAACAGTCAGGTGTCACAGCTGTGCAAGGACCATGGTATGTGTTGAGCCAAACTGTTTATGTATACTGGTATAATTGGAATGCATAACACCTGTTGGATCCCTGTTAGTACATGTGTACTCTGCACAGCTGGTGTACACCACTGTACAGACCTGTGGACATATGTCACATGCTGTTGTGGGACTGTGAGGCTGTGTACTGCTGCACCGATGACATGGTGCTGCCTTGACAGCTACAGTGTACACTGCAGTGTGTACGTGTGTGACCTGCACCTGTCACACCTGTGATGTCGGCTGTGTGTGTACAGGTCACTGCATGTGTGACCGCCCTGTGTGTGTGGACAGTTTTACATTACTGTGCCCTTCTGTACTGTGCCCTTCTGTGTGTACACTCCATCTGCATGCAGGACGGCCCTTTGCAACTGCTAAGTGTGTGAGCATGCCCAGTATGTGGTTGTGTAGATGGACACTTTACATTCCACACTGCGCCTTTCCATTATTAGACTCCATGTGCATGCAAGATGGCCCTGTGCAACTGCTGTGTGAGCATGCCCAGTATGCAGTTGTGTAGATGGACACACAGTACATTCCACACTGCGCCCTTCCATGATTAGACTACATGTGCATGCAAGACGGCCCTTTGCTACTGCCAACTGTGTGAGCATGCCCAGTATGCAGCTGTGTAGATGGACACACAGTACATTCCACACTGCGCCCTTCCGTGATTAGACTCTGTGTGCATGCAAGATGGCCCTTTGCTACTGCTAAGTGTGTGAGCATGCCCAGTATGCTGTTGTGTAGATGGACACACAGTACATTCCATACTCTGCCCTTCCGTGATTAGACTCCGTGCACATGCAAGTTGGCCCTTTGCAACTGCTAACTGTGTGAGCATGCCCAGTACGCTGTTGTGTAGATGGACACACAGTACATTCCAAACAGGCATGTAATACTAAGTGTGTGGGCATGGCCATTGAGATCCTGTATAGCCATGGTGTTCATCCAGGCAAATGATGTGCATTTTCAATGTCACGATGGATGCCTACATTGAACACACTGGTTGCTCTCTCGAAGGGTGTACTGTCTGTGGAGCATCCTGTATCTATTTAGTGTTGTAGTGCTCCGTAAATATTTAGTATGCCCGATTACAGCATTGCCGTGTTTGTGTACGTCTACCTTGGGACAGTAAAATGCTTTCAGACTGCTCACTCTCTAAACATTCCATATCGGCATCTTTGCCTTTGCGGATGATGTCACCCACCTAGAAGTATGCCTCTGGGAGTGCTGTGCTCAGTAATCTCAGTAGCGCATTCTGTAAATGCGTAATGCTGTAGTGTGTTAAAGTAGTTAGGTGTATGTTCAACTCCCGGCCCTTCCAAGTGTGTGTGTGTGTGTGTGTGTGTGTGTGTGTGTGTGTGTGTGTTTCCAGCTGCCTGGGGACACAGTAATGCTTTTAGATGCCTCACACATGTACATTCCCTATCGGCATCTTTGCCTTTGCGGATGATGTCACCCACCTAGAAGTATGCCTCTGGGAGTGTTGTGTTCAGTAATCTCAGTAGCGCATTCTGTAAATGTGTAATGCTGCAGTGTGTTAGAGTAGTTAGGTGTATATTCAACTGCCGGCCCTTCCAAGTGTGTGTGTGTGTGTGTGTTTCCAGCTGCCTGGGGACACAGTAATGCTTTTAGATGCCTCACAACACATACATTCCCTATCGGCATCTTTGCCTTTGCGGATGATGTCACCCACCTAGAAGTATGCCTCTAAGAGTGCTGGGTTCAGTAATCGCGGTAGCACGTTCTGTAAATGCATAATGCTGTAGTGTGTTAGAGTAGTTAGGTGTATGTTCAACTCCCTGCCCTTCCAAGTGTGTGTGTGTTTCCAGCTGCCTGGGGACACAGTAATGCTTTTAGATGCCTCACAACACATACATTTCCTATCGGCGTCTTTGCCTTTGCAGATGATGTCACCCACCTAAAAGTATGCCTCTGGGAGTGCTGCATTCAGTTATCTCATTAGCGCGTTCTGTAAATGCGTAATGCTGTAGTGTGTTAGAGTAGTTAGGTGTATGTTCAACTCCCGACCTTTCCAAGTGTGTGTGTGTTTCCAGCTGCCTGGGGACACAGTAATGCTTTTAGATGGCTCACAACACATACATTCCCTATCGGCATCTTTGCCTTTGCAGATGATGTCACCCACCTAGAAGTATGCCTCTGGGAGTGCTGGGTTCAGTAATCTCGGTAGTGTGTTCTGTAAATGCGTAATGCTGTAGTGTGTTAGAGTAGTTAGCTGTATGTTTAACTCCCGGCCCTTCCAAGTGTGTGTGTGTGTGTGTTTGTTTCCAGCTGCCTGGGGTCACAGTAATGCTTTTAGATGCCTCACAACACATATATTCCCTATCGGCATCTTTGCCTTTGCGGATGATGTCACCCACCTAGAAGTATGCCTCTGGGAGTGGTGAGTTCAGTAATCTCGGTAGCGCGTTCTGTAAATGCGTAATGCTGTAGTGTGTTAGAGTAGTTAGGTGTATGTTCAACTCCCGGCCCTTTCAAGTGTGTGTGTGGGTGTGTGTGCGTTTCCAGCTGCCTGGAGACACAGTAATGCTTTTAGATGCCTCACAACACATACATTCCCTATCGGCGTCTTTGCCTTAGCGGATGATGTCACCCACCTAGAAGTATGCCTCTGGGAGTGTTGTGTTCAGTAATCTTGGCAGTGTATTCTGTAAATGCGTAATGCTGTAGTGTGTTAGAGTAGGTAGGTGTATGTTCAACTCCCAGCCCTTCCAAGTGTGTGTGTGTGTGTGTGTGTGTGTGTGTCCAACTGCCTGGGGACACAGTAATGCTTTTAGATGCCTCACAACACATACATTCCCTATCGGCATCTTTGCCTTAGCGGATGATGTCACCCACCTAGAAGTATGCCTCTGGGAGTGCTGTGTTCAGTAATCTTGGTAGCGCGTTCTGTAAATGTGTAATGCTGTAGTGTGTTAGAGTAGTTAGGTGTATGTTCAACTCTCGGCCCTTCCAAGTGTGTGTGTGTGTGTGTGTTTCCAGCTGCTGGGGGACACAGTAATGCTTTTAGATGCCTCACAACATATACATTCCCTATCGGCGTCTTTGCTTTTGTGGATGATGTCACCCACCTAGAAGTATGCCTCTGGGAGTGCTGTGTTCAGCAGTCTCAGTAGCACGTTCTGTAAATGCGTAATGCTGTAGTGTGTTACAGTAGTTAGGTGTATGTTCAACTCCCAGTCCTTCTAAGTGTGTGTGTGTGTTTCCAGCTGCCTGGGGACACAGTAATGCTTTTAGATGCCTCACAACACATACATTCCCTATCGGCGTCTTTGCCTTTGCGGATGATGTCACCCACCTAGAAGTATGCCTCTGGAAGTGCTGTGTTCAGTAATCTCGTAGCGTGTTCTGTAAATGCGTAATGCTGTAGTGTGTTAGAGTAGTTAGGTGTATGTTCAACTCCCGGCCCTTCCAAGTGTGTGTGTTTGTGTGTTTCCAGCTGCCTGGGGACACAGTAATGCTTTTAGATGCCTCACAACACATACATTCCCTATCGGCGTCTTTGCCTTTGCGGATGATGTCACCCACCTAGAAGTATGCCTCTGGGAGTGCTGTGTTCAGTAATCTCGATAGCGCATTCTGTAAATGCGTAATGCTGTAGTGTGTTAGAGTAGTTAGGTGTATGTTCAACCCCCGCCCCTTCCAAGTGTGTGTGTGTGTTTCCAGCTGCCTGGGGACACAGTAATGCTTTTAGATGCCTCACAACACATACATTCCCTATGGGCATCTTTGCCTTTGCGGATGATGTCACCCACCTAGAAGTATGCTTCTGGGAGTGCTGTGTTCAGTAATCTCAGTAGCGCGTTCTGTAAATGCGTAATGCTGTAGTGTGCTAGAGTAGTTAGGTGTATGTTCAACTCTCGGCCCTTCCAAGTGTGTGTGTGTGTGTGTGTGTGTGTGTGTTTCCAGCTGCTGGGGGACACAGTAATGCTTTTAGATGCCTCACAACATATACATTCCCTATCGGCGTCTTTGCTTTTGTGGATGATGTCACCCACCTAGAAGTATGCCTCTGGGAGTGCTGTGTTCAGCAGTCTCAGTAGCACGTTCTGTAAATGCGTAATGCTGTAGTGTGTTACAGTAGTTAGGTGTATGTTCAACTCCCAGTCCTTCTAAGTGTGTGTGTGTGTTTCCAGCTGCCTGGGGACACAGTAATGCTTTTAGATGCCTCACAACACATACATTCCCTATCGGGCGTCTTTGCCTTTGCGGATGATGTCACCCACCTAGAAGTATACCTCTGGAAGTGCTGTGTTCAGTGATCTCGTAACGTGTTCTGTAAATGCATAATGCTGTAGTGTGTTAAAGTAGTTAGGTGTATGTTCAACTCCGGCCCTTCCAAGTGTGTGTGTTTGTGTGTTTCCAGCTGCTTGGGGACACAGTAATGCTTTTAGATGCCTCACAACACATACATTCCCTATCGGCGTCTTTGCCTTTGCGGATGATGTCACCCACCTAGAAGTATGCCTCTGGGAGTGCTGTGTTCAGTAATCTCGATAGCGCATTCTGTAAATGCGTAATGCTGTAGTGTGTTAGAGTAGTTAGGTGTATGTTCAACCCCCGCCCCTTCCAAGTGTGTGTGTGTGTTTCCAGCTGCCTGGGGACACAGTAATGCTTTTAGATGCCTCACAACACATACATTCCCTATGGGCATCTTTGCCTTTGCGGATGATGTCACCCACCTAGAAGTATGCTTCTGGGAGTGCTGTGTTCAGTAATCTCAGTAGCGCGTTCTGTAAATGCGTAATGCTGTAGTGTGCTAGAGTAGTTAGGTGTATGTTCAACTCCCCTCCCTTCAAAGTGTGTGCGTGTGTGTGTTTCCAGCTGCCTGGGGACACAGTCATGCTTTTAGATGACTCACAACACATACATTCCCTATCAGCATCTTTGCCTTTGCGGATGATGTCACCCACCTAATAATATGTCTCTGGGAGTGCTGTGTTCAGTAATCTCGGTAGCGCGTTCTGTAAATGTGTCAAGCTGTAGTGTTATAGGGTAGTTAGGTGTAAGTTCGATTCCCAGGCCTGCAGGATATGTGTGTGTGTATGCTCCCGTCCATATGGGGTCTCAGGTTATGCTTTTATACGCTTCGCAACACAGATATATCCTGCTGGCGTCTTTGTCTTTTCGGATGTTGACACGCACCTAGTAGTATGCCTGTGTGTCTGCTGTGTTTCGTAACCTCGGTAGCGTGTTCTGTAAATGCGTCATGCTGTAGTGTGATAGGGTAGTAATGTGTAGGTTAAATTACCAGCCCTGCCACATATGTGTGTATGTCTGTATCTCTCTCTCTCTATGTATATATATCTATTTTCTGCCCATAACTCTGCTCTTGCATGGACAGCTGACTGTTTCATGTTTCGCATATTTGCATAGCTTTCACATACCAATGGGGTATGTTGCAAATCCCAACATTGTCCGTGTTATGGGTGGTGTTACACGCCCTTACAGGCATTTGCTGTATATCTTTGCAGACATCTATCCTTGCTGTACTCTCACTGTACTTGTACACGCCGGAGGCTTCATGTATCATGGCCTAGTTTTGATGTGTGTATGTCTATTTGTGCTGTGTGCATGGCTGTGGGTATGTCCTACTATCATCATTTGTAAAGGTGACAGCCCTATAGGTTCTTCATGTAGACTGCTGTGTCATTTGACATGTCAGCACATACCTGCGGACAGTACTGCACGTCCTACTGCAGCGCATGTCATACCTTCTGCGTTATCTTGCAGTCGATATTACTGTTTCCTCACACATGTATCTGTTTCTGTTTATACCACTCCACCTCCTAGAGCAGATTTCTGGACAAGACCTTATCGGATAGTGGGACACATAGGGGCAGTATTGACATGTTGCTCTTACAAACGTAGGTAGTTGACACAATAATAGGTTTTGCATTAGTATGGCTTTTCTGTCTGATTTGGTGTCTTGATCACGTTTGCCATTATTTCATGTCTTCAGTTATCATGAAATTGCCAGAATGTTACTGTTACGTGGAACACACCAAACATATGAGGCAGAACTCTACACACTCTGCGTAAATCTGTACAGTTGTGGAGTATGTGTCTGATACAAAATATCAACTTTCCGACAACAATACACACACACTGTATGGCGGCATCACAGGCCACATGCCATTACTTTTATATTGCAGGACACACACACCCAGACAGTTGTATTCCTCACACAGGCCAACAGCTGCTTATCCACACTAATTGGTCTATCATGTACCGTATGTGTGCACTGGTATTTGGGCTTTCCGTCAGTGGCAGTGCTCACGTACGAGTATGGGGGACTGGACATTTTTACGGTGACACTGCATGACACCCTGAGGGACACATTACTTTTGTGTCTAGTAACCTTTCACATTGACATTCACAGGGCATACGTTGTCATTCCCATTTGTCGGAGTACATGCGTATGACTTCCACATGTTTTCCCATTTGTCCTGCTGTCTTTCTTCTCACCTGTCCACCTAGTATCACTAGTTCTGTACATGTATTTTGGACAGCTTACCTTCATACCCTTAACCTGTACACATTAGGGGTAAACACCCTGACGTTTGACCTTTGCCCTTGTTACATTTATCATAGTGATGTGCCTTTCTGGTAACTTGCTGGCAAGGCATTACGAACTGTGCGGTAGATAATAGTGACTGACATTTCCATTACTTGATTAGTAACGCTCGTAACATCCATATTCATGGCTATGCCAGTATTCTCACAACGTTCTGACTTTGTCTGGGGTATATCTAATGTAGTCCCTATTTGTATTTCATGTACTATGCCTTAGTGCAGCTGTGTTATTCTGACAGTTTGCCAGTTATGGGTACCATCTTGGTCGTACGCATGTCCATCCATGATAATCGCCTACATGACACTGATACAGGGCCCTACATATTGCCAAAATGGTTTCCGCAATATCCAGTGGATGATTTGCCCCATTATTGAGAATAGAGGCATGTGCTATACCCACATCACTCCCATTGGGCGGGCCTACGAAATCTCTGCCAAACAACACCTAGGCCCATTTCTGCATACCCATGATTCCCATACCCGACAACCCTCTACAGTACACATTACACATGTTTAATGTGTGCGGTACTGAGGTGTGGAGACACTTATATGCACTCCCCACTCTCCGGATATCAGTTCGTACGTCATACATTCTATCGACACATGTGTCATCTCCCTTGCACCTGATACTGTTGCATGTACAGCTATTTTGTATTTGCTGATGTCACTTATTTTGCATCAATGTCGGTTGACACTACATATGGATCAATCTTTGGAGTCCTGCAATGGACACCTATCTGCATGTTTAAAGTGTAGAACTTGCTGGACTGTCACTTTCTGGCCAATGCTTTGGAATGCAGCGGTTTATTCACCTTTCGTGAATGTCTGTTTGTCTACCCATATTAGCTATTACATGGCCTATTTATGTGCATATGTCATATCTATGGGACATAAGTCTGTTGTGTATACATATATACATTTACAATCCTCATTTCATAACTTGCTTTGGTTTATGTCTGTGGATTATGTGTATACACATATATCTATAACCATACCATGCCTTTCCACTGTACAGATAGTCGCAGCGTGTACAGCTGGTTGCCCCTTTATCTTCGGTGTGTTTTACATATACCTGTGTCTATCTGGCAATGTATTGGCATTTCATTTGAGACTTACGGTGGGGAATTCAGGCAAGCAGTTCAGGTTACAACTGCATACCCTTCAGAGAATCCATGCTACTGACACACCCGTTATTCTATCCACTTTCTATGTTTGTTCTGGCACATATCTGGAGTTTGTCCCTATTTGTACCGGTAGTTTGCATAGCTTTGTCCAGTTTCATACTTTACGAGGTTAACAGGTTTGAGCCATGTATAACTAACGTGGGGGAAACCGCATTCATTTACTATGCTGTGAGCGGATCACACACGTACAGGCGCACTTGCATTTCCTTATTGTGGGTTACGCGCAGGCGCCCATGCATATCCTTATTGTGGGTTACATATGTTTACTATGTCTTTGTGCTTACGTGGGCTTTATTACTTGTGACAGTACCAGTATATTATCTGTAATCCAGTTAACGGACGTATGCGGAACACACGTTCACCTTTACATATTTAACTGTCTGTACAGCACAGACACATTCATTACACTTTCACATTATATGTGATGTAGTCGTAGTTCAACCAGGACTGCATTCACGTTGTCCGGATGCTGTAACCACTATACGTTTGGTGTTCTGACTCATTTATATGCATACCCATAGTACATAGCTACATTAACATATGCCTCCCAGCTTCACTTACGTCACAGGCATCCATTCTCCTACTGGGAAAAATGCGGTACTACATGTTACACATTCCCTATTCCCTACTGCTCTGGACCCAAGCTGCATATTTAATCACTGCAGGGATATTCAGAACCCAAAGGCTTATAGTCCTGACACATACAGGTCTTTAATTGTTAGGGTGTTCCTGTGGTGATCTGGGTTTTGGCTTGTCCGCCTGGTGAACGGAACTGCCCTGACCATGTTCAAATGTCAGACAAAGCACATGGACAGGGTTTGTCCATTTTGAATATTTAATCTGTGTTTACAGACACAGGTGTTTGGGCACCTGTCAGCAGCTTATGTTGTTGGCAATACATTATATGGATGGGGGTGGTTACAATACATAATCCATGGTGAGTGGTGTTCCCATTCACATTTGACTATTTCCTGTACTCATTCTTACGAGGGTTATTTTGCACATGACTTAACTATGACTTAACTACAGGTATGCAGTAGTACAGTCAACATATGTGACGGTTTGTTACAGTATATATGTATGGACCTCTGTAATACTGGGGACTACCCACATCGTTCACAACATTTCATGCTTATGTGCATACTATTATTCAGTGAACTGTCGAAGGTTGTGAGAGCAGTGATTACATCTGTCCCTATTTGTCCACCCATCCTTTTAGGCTTTGTCCAGGTTTTGTTGTTGTAATAGGTTGAGAGGTGGTGTCGGTATGTGATTTGGTATATATACTGTCGATACTTCAGTGAGGAGTGGGGTTAACACTTGTTCCTCTTTGCGAGGGGAGGTCCCACTTTGGACAGTTGTGTCCTGCGACAACACCTAAGACATGGCAAATGTCCGTGATATTAAAAGAATAATATATTTCTTATTTTCTTTACTAGTTGCATGTTACAGGTATTATGTTTCTGGTACACATAACTATTATTTGGGATAGCATAAGCTATTCAAATGCTATGGAATAAGCTTTTATCTTGGCATACATGTGTAATTCTATCCTTTGCAGTGGCCGGGGGTTTGTTTTATCATTCAAATTCTCACATTTCTACAAGGGATGTCCCACCTTGGCCATCAGAACAGGTGGCAACCCTAGTGGGGTGACCTGCATGGTGGACAGCTGTTCCATCCTGTGTAGTATGTTTTGCATGTCTGTGTAGAAACTGAACAGTTCCGTGACTACACATACATGTTTTGTCCAGATGTGTGCAGTTATGGACACCGTGGCGTGTAAACAACTCTGAGGTTTCAACAGGTTACTTATCCCACGCGGGATGTACACACATTTTGCCGAAACATTCATGTGCGGCCATTTGGATTTACGTACCTGTGATGGGATGTTTACAAACGTGGGGTACATATTTGCAATCCTGACACTGCCAAGGACGATACTTCCTACTACATATGGGGAATGCTCGCTATGTGTAGGTGTACAGAAGCGCAAGGCTGGTAGCTGTCTTGCATGCTTTGCATACGTTTCATTATCCACGGACACTGATAGGTGCGATTACTATTGCAGGCAGGCTATAATATTCAGCAGTTTAGGTTGCACATCGTCAGCCAACATTGACACGCCTCGGGGCGCAGCTTAGTAACGACCCATGCACTCGCGCATGTGCCCTATGCACGTGGATGTGGTAGCGGCGCACCTTCATTAATATGCATATGGTGCTACTACACCATTTATATGCTGCACAGCCGGTGCAGGCCTTACACCGGCCTTGTGCTGAGCTTCATGAATCCGGTGGCATAGGTTTTTCAGGTACCATTGTAGTTTCCTCATATGCAGCTTTGCAAATGGTATTAGCAGAATGCAGGATGCAATGAATCCCAAAGCCTGCAGGATTTTCTATGAAGTTAGCCAGGTTAAAGTTGCCATTTTTCTGAAGTACTGAGACAGTTTCCCTTGCTTTTCTGGCATGAGGTAAGCCATCTGGGCCATTGTATTCAAGCTGGCACCCAGGAATATTATCTGTTGTGAGGGTATTAGTTTTGATTTCTTTTTTGTTTACTGTGTTCCCTAGGCAATTTAACATTTTTATTACAAACACCAGATGTTGTAGTAGATGTTGTAGTAGAATGTCCTTGCTGTCCGCTTGGATCAGGCAGTCATCCAGATATGATTAGATTTGTATTCCTTGTCTGCAAAATGCAATTACTGATGCCAGGCATTTCGTAAATACTCTGGGTGCAGTAGATAAGCCAAAGGGCAATGCAGAGAATTGATAATGCGTTGTACCTGCAAGAAATCTGAGGTATCTTCTGCACTTTTGTCTGACAGGGACATGCAGGTATGCCTCCTTGAGGTCCAACGTTACCAGCCAAGACTCCTTGCCCAGCATGGGAAGAAGCTGCTGTAATGTGAGCATCTTGAATTTTGGTACCTCTAAGTATGTGTTCAGGATAGATAGGTCTAAGATGGGTCTCCAGTCTTTGTCCTTCCTTGGTACCAGAAATATTCTTGAATAAAAACCTTGACCTTGTTCTTTTGTAGGTACCTTTTGTATTGCTTTCATATCCATGAGAGCTGAAATTTGTTTTTGTGCCTCTGCCCATTGATTTTGTGGCAGGTTTGGCATGCCTTTCATTTTTGGAAGGGTATGAAAGTGGAATCTGTAGCCTCTGTTTATGATGTCCAGAATCCTCCATTTGTCCTGTGTAATAATGTGCCAATTGTCTGAAAATAAGGCCAGTTTTCCACCCAAAGGTGCTGCCTTTAAATGTTTGTTTGGCAGGCGTAGGGGGGGAAGTCATTGTGTTTGTTTCCTGAATGGTTGTGGCCTTTCTTCTCCACCTCTTGGACTTGTTGCTTGCCATTGTCTAGGTCTGAAAGAACCTTGTGGTTGTCCTCTGCCCCTGGGGCATCTATACCTACCCATTTGGGGTCTGTCAGTGGCTGGAAAGGACCAGTTTTTTGATGGCCAGTTTCTGCTGAAGCAAGGAGGTTGTACCTGCAAGAAATCTTTAACTATTTGCATAGATTTTGCCTTTTCTTCCATTTTCTTTAAAACCTCCTCTGCTTTGACACCAAATAATACATCCTTTTGCAAAGGTGCATCCAATAACTTTGCTTTTACATGATCTGGTAAGGTTTGCTCTTTTAGCCAAGCATGTCTACGTATCACAGAGCCGGTAACAGCTGCTCTACATGAGGCCACTAATAAATCAAAACCACACTGTAAAGTATGTTTTCCCACTTGTTCTGCTCCATGCAACAAATCCTGCATCCCTTTTAAATCTGGTTGATCTGTTTGTGTCATCTTAAGTTTCAACTGGGAGAGCAAAAACTGCTGGTATTTTAGCATGTGAAATTGGCAGTTTAATGCCCTCATGGCTAAAGTGGCAGAAGTATACACCTTCTTTCCCCATCTGTCTAATGCTCTGGAATCTCTTTCTGAAGGTAAAGGATTTTTAGCAGTAGAGGCTTTAATCCCCTTTGGACCCTGTGAAATGGTTTCTGGGTCAGCAGCAGGGCTTTTATATAGAAACTGGTGGGAATCAGGAACTCGGTAGTATCTGTCTGGTTTAACTGGGGCAGGAAGCAAGGAGTCTGGATTCAGACTGGCTTCTGCAAAAACATCATCCAAAATATCTAGAACAGGAGGAATAGCAAGGGGCCTATTCTGAGGAAGAAGAAGGAACTCCCGGAACCTTTTCTTAGAATCTGAGTAATCCTGTCCTTCCCAGTGGAAGTGTTCCCTCAAGGTATGCAAGGTTTCCTCGAAGCAATAGTCCTCTGGGGGGGATAACGAGGGAATTGACTCCTCTGCATCAGAGTCTTCATAGGGAGAATAGGAGTAATCCTGGTCCTCAGAAATACCTGAGGTAATGGAAGCTTGATCTGAGGAAGGGTAGTCTTCCTCCAACCTTGGTCTTTTTTCTGAGGGGGGCTGTGAACCCCTGATAAGAGTAATTAAATCCTCAGCCATCCTGAGCATCTGCTTTTTAGGCATGGGTTGCTGAGAGGGGGTCAATAGGACCCTGTTTCCTAACTTTTATAGGGACATTACATTTTGAGTAAGATCTAATGGTAATAGAAGTCAGCTTGAAAACGCCTTCAGAAACTGAAAGCCTAGTTAAATTTTCTGGTTCCCCGCCTGGAATGGTGTCGGTGTCTAGAGAGGTAATCGGCTCCGGAGGGCCTACAATTTCAGATTGTGAGGTCGCCGGTAAAATGGATTCAGCGGTAGTCAGGGGCTGCGAAGGTGCCTCACTGAGAACCGGAGATCCGGCGGCAGGCCTAAGTGTGGTCTCGGTATTTGTTTTGGGCCTCGGATGCCTATCTTTAACTTTGCGTTTTTTCATTAAGCCTGGAGTCGGAATATCCGATGACATGCTGTAGTTAAATTTTTTGCCAAAGTTTTATAGTGCGTTTATTGAACCTAGCACAAAAACGTCAGCCTGAGACGTTGTGGTCTGGGCCTAGGCAAGGAATACAGTATGAGTGAAAATCCTTATGCGGTATTTGCTTCCCACAAGAAATGCAATTATTAACTTTGTCTGACATCGGTCTAAGGCAAGAAAAGTTTCCCCAACGGGGTACTTAGCTTTAGAGAAGACTTCGGCTGAAATCCTTTTTGGAAATCTCAGGAGCTGGTCGACCGGCACTTGCGAACTGCTTCTGCTTCAGGCACCGCGCGGCAAGAAAAACTGAACAAAATGGCGTCGGCTGCCTCTTTTATACCCCTGCTTCTCTGACGTCAGGGAAGAAGTGACGACAACCGACGCCGGACCAAGACTTTGGAATTCGGCCGACCGAGAACCCGCCTGACGGCAGGATAACCCTAGTGTAATGACTGCAGCAGTATGGCACGAAGAATATCTGTTTATTTAGATCACCTTCAGGAAGGATTGGGTATCACATTACATGACACTTTCTGTAGTTATACATTAACATATCTAAAAATGTATACCACACATATTGCATCCAATGTTTTTAAATTATAAAACATATAAGGGGTCTATATTAGAAGCCCGAAAATCCATTTGAGCAAAATGGAAAAGAGTGACATACATTGTGCAATGTACGGAAATGGTGATCGTCCAAAACAACAAAATTGGAAATGTCGATTTGTAATACTTGGCCCATCTGTGGTATAGCTCCATAAGGTAAGTGTGCGATAGTTACGGACCTTAGGGTTACGGTGTAGGTTAAGGTAAGTGCATAGATAGGTAATGTATGTAAGGTTTAGTGTAGGGTTAGAAGTAGGGTTTTATTAAGTATATGTGTGTGGATTATTTGTTTTGTTTGGGTATATCCACATAGGGTAAGTGTGCGATAGTTATAGACCTTAGGGTTAGGGTGCGGGTTAAGGTAAGTGCATATATAGTAATGTATGTAAGGTTTAATGTACGGTTAAAAGTAGGGTTTTGTTAAGTGTATGTATGTGGTTTATTTATTATGTTAGGGTAGTTGGTATGTAGTGGGCGGTGAGGTTGGCCGACTATAATGATTTGTGATTTTAAATTTTGCGGTTTAGGGGGTTCAGCATATTTGTGGTTCGGGCTATATGTCACTGTTGTCATATTCGCTCAAAAGGATTTTTGGGTTTTTAATATAGATATAAGGCATGTTTATTGTATATATGCATTCTGTTATGTATCATCCATTGTGGTGCATTCATCATTTTAAATTAACATTAATCCTAGAATAACCAAACAAAAGTATTGCAGCAGTCAGACCAAAGGACTTAGTGCTTCGACTGTGGGACAGACAGAGTCAGCCAGTGGTGGACTACCTAAGGTTATGAATACTGTAGCATATGAATAGAAGGACACCATTCAATTAAACATCAAACCAATACATGTCATAGGTAATGCTGTTGTCAATGACAGAAAATGGAAGCTTACTCTCTGCTACCAGGGGAAATCATTTATTTGCTCATAGATGTACTGCAAGGCACTTCATGGTTCTGTGCCACAAAGTGCTAACATGAAATGTGCAATCAGGGGTCCTCCATTGTTCTGTACCTCATAGTAATAACATGAGATATACAATCAGGAGTTCTCCACAGTTGTGTGACACATAGTATAAACATGAGATGTACAATCAGGAGTCCTCCATGGTTCTGTGCCACATAGTACTAATATGAAATGTATAATCAATGGTCCTTCATGGCTCTCTACCACATACTACTAACATGAAATGTGCAACCAGGATTCCTCCATGGTTATTTGCCAAATAGTACTAAGATTAGATGTACAGTTAGGGGGTTTTCATGGCTCTGTACCATGTAGTACTAAAATGTAAAGTACAATCAGGATTCTTTCATGCTTCTGTGCCACATTGTACTAACATATGTACCATCTGTAGTTCTTTTGTGGTGCGTAGTGTTCAGTCAGGGATCCTTCATAGATCTGTGCCAACATAATGCTAACATGTACAATCAGGGATTCTTGGTGGTTCTATGTCATGTAGTACTAAAATGTAGTGTACAATCAGGTGTCTTTCATGGTTCTGTGTCACATGGTACTAACACAAAATATACACTTATGGGTCCTTCATGGTTTTGTACCACATAGTACTAACATGAGATGTACAATTAGGGTCCTCCTTGGTTCCGTACCATGTAGAGGTAACACGTAGGGTAAAATAAGGGTTTCTTTGTGGTTCTATGTCACATGGTACTAACATATGTGCAATTTGCTGTTCTTTTCTGGTTATGTGTCACACAGTACTAACATGTAGTGTTCAGTCAGGGGGGGGTTTGTGGATCTGTGCCACATAATGCTAACATGCAATATACAATCAGGGGGTCCTTCATGACTCTGTGCCATGTAGTACTAACATGTAGTGTCCAATCAAGGTTCCTTCATGTTTTTTTGCAACATGGTACTAACATGCAGAATATTTAGTTCTTTTGTGGATCTGTACCACACAATACTAACAAGCAGTGTTTAGTCAAGGGTACTTTGTTGATGTATGCCACATAGTGCTAACAACAGTAGTACAATCTATGGTTCTTCATGGATCTGTGCTACATAGTATTAACATGTGGTGTGCAATCTGGAGTTCTTTGTGAAAACTTGAGATGGCATTTTGTAGGTGACAAACCTCAAATATGCTGCACTATGGTAACTATTTCAGATTCCAAGGATTTTTTTGTGGGGGAATGTTGTCATGAAGAGAAAAAAGAAATACTAAATCAGTGTAATTTTTACCACCAATGATATACAATTGTGTCATTACAGATATTTGTTAATTCTGATGGGACCAGGCTTTTAGGATATAAGGAAAGTTGTTTTAATATTAAAACATAAAAATGATGTAGTCAACAGCAGCAATAACTGAGTGTAGCAAATATAGATTGTTCTATGCAGCAACACAACAGACGTGGAAAAGAAAGTGGTTGCTAGTGGTAAATCATAGACATCTTTGTATTTGAACATAACTGAGCTAGGAATGTACTCTGTCATTTACATGACTAAATGTGTCTGGTATAATGTTGTATGTTCCATATATAATGACAACTATTCATTCAGACACAGGAAGCTGTCCTTACATGTTAGTAACAGTTTCATAGTTTAATTCAACTGCAAATGGTCTTCATTGACTTAAAGCAGTAAGTGAATGATGCATTTACTTTAAATACTAGATCACTTTCACAGCTGACTAACATGTATAACTGAAAAAATATTCTCTCCTAAGAGCACATAATACATTTAACTGTGCCAAGTTCAGTCTCATTCAGAGACTACTGTCTTCTTTTGCCAGCCCCCATGTGTTTTGTCAGGATAAGTAACAGGCTCTCATTCATGCTATTGTTTATTTATGCTGGGATTTAATGATGTACAAAAATAAATGCAACTCTATGTTCCACTGAAGCACTGTACCAGGAAGGATCTGCTGTATAAAACTCCAGACAAAAAGCACCGCTGACCAATGAATTTAGCATGTCCAATTTTTACATAGCTTCAGTTAAGAAAATATGTAATAAAATCACAAAACGTATAGTTCACATTTTAATGCTATGGCTAGTTACATTTACCCTTAAATAATTTATATATCAGTACACAGTTGTCTTTTTAAACAGAATCACTTTTCATAGCTAACAACCCAGGGGGCCTTTCTAAGCCTAGACAAGTTTTCCAGATAGAATAATGATGTCCTGTATCCCAACAGGACATTGAAGACCAAGCATTTATAAGCTACCTATGTCCACAAGGAACTTGTGTGGCAAGCCCAGTGTAAATTTCCTCTTCCCCATCCACTGGTTAAGGTTGCACTTAAACTTGGGTAATAGATAAACTCAGCTTCACATGGATAGGAAGCCTGTTCAATAGGAGAGGCAGTATCTGGGGCACATATATATTTCCAACATGTTCTGTTTAAGTTACAGACAAAATTTAGGTCCTTAGGCCTTGTACTTCTAGTACTGTTTGACTTACAAATATGTAGGAGATTCATAAGCGTGGGGTTTGTGGATGCCCTGCAATCCATAGGAGACTGAGTAGAGGGAAAAGGCTTTAAGGTGTCATGCATAAGGAAGGTTTGTTATGCCTTGTATTTATAAGGAACCTCTGAGGTTGGTCTAGTTGCTACATATGCCTGGTCATGTACATACCAAAGGGATGACTGTACTCTATGATATGTCTGATAAGGGCAGAGTATGGTGGTATAATGACCTCTTTGGACCTAGATACCATGTTATTTATAAGTTGTGCAACATAAAAGGATTTCCTCACCACCGCGGCCATGTGGTAGTCAAAGCTAAGGCTACTGTCTATGTGCAACCCAGATCTCGGACTACTGGGTCAGCTTTAAGGGGCATATTATCAACATGGTAATTAACCAGGATCGTTGACTTCCCAAAGGGTACAATTATGTATTTCTTAGCATTGAGTTTAAGACCATGGTTTTGGCACCATTTGTTAATCAGAGACAGGTCTTCTTGAAGAATGCTAGTATCTGCAGGGAAGTTAATGATAACCCCCACCTTGCAATCATCTGCAAACATAGTCAGCCATAAACATTCAACATTTGCTTCCATTTCAGGGAAATACATGCCAAAAAAAGAGTGGGCCCATGCCAAGTCCTGGGGACACCACTAGTGACTGGCTTCTTGGTGGAGGCAGCCTCACCTATTTTCACCTCCTGTGACCTATCATTGAGCCAGTTTGATATCCAATGGGTGATAAAAGGGTTTATGCCTAAATTAGTGAGCTTGTCTATAATACCTGAATGGGATGTTGTATCAAAAGCCTTGGCCTGGTTGAGGTAAGCTCTGCACACAGTCTTACCTTTTTTCAATGGTTTGGTAACCCTCTCAAAAAAGTCCACCAGATATAATAGGCAAGACCTTCCTTTAAGAAAGTTGAACTGTAATGGGTCCAGTGTTTGCAGGTTACCAATGTCCTAATTTATCATGTCTATGCTGATTCTTTCCATGGCCTTACAAATGAGGCTGGTCAGACTTACAGGCCTGTAGTTACTCAGATCAGTGGTTGGATCGCCTTTTTGCAGGGGAATGACTGTAGCCATCTTCCATTACTTGGGCAAAAACCTGACTGTAGGCTCCAGTTGGAAAGTGATTCAAGTGGACCAGAGAGGTCATGTTTCCTGCTATTTATTAAACATCCAAGATGCTATCAAGGCCCACTGACAGTGTTTTTGGCCTTGGTAAGTGCATTGATTACCTGTTCCCTAGTAATAGTTGGGAAGATTATGGAATGATATTTCCTTTAGACTATCAAGGGTAGTGGGGGAAGAAATTTTAGCTGAATCTGTCAGCTAAAAGGTTGGCAATGACCTCCAGGTTCAGTGTGGGTGATGCCATTTACAATAAGTTCTTCACATTGTTGTGTATTTCCCCTGAGATTACAGACATAGTTGTAGAAAGCTCTGTGTTCTCTTTTGCTTGAGAAACTATTTTTTTCTTGAAATGTAGGTTTTGAAGTATTAATTAATTCTTTTAGCTGCCTGTTTAGATTGATGAGGACTTTTAGTATGTCTAGCTTGTTCCTCCAACACTTGACAAAGATTGTTTTTCTTTTGTTGAATAACCAACTGATACTGTGATTCTACTAGGGTGGCTTGTCTTTTGACTTTGTCTTATTCTTAATATGAGTGGGCACAGCTCACTCTATAAAGCTATCAATATGGCTATACAGAGATTTTCTAAATAGCACAGCATATGTTATGTTTTTTTACTTGGTTTGGGGGTGCTTGGAATTTAGTCAAGGTGTCACTTAGTAGAAAGAGGTTAGCCTTGGAATATTTCCTAAAGGTTTTTGGTTTTTCTATATTCCTGGATTTAATTTTTATTTCAAGCAAATTATGACCAGATCTGATGAGCGAAGATGTTACATTGGGTGAGGAACATCACCCACCATGTTCGTGAGTACAAGGTCAAGGATGTTTGTACCCCTGGTATGAGACTGGGCCAAGTGTTCCAGGATGTTGATATTAACAAAGTTTAGGAATCACTGAGTGTAGAATTCTCAGTCTATATAGGGATAGTTTAGATCCCCCATGCATATCATATTGGGTTGAAGAGAGAGAAATTGGTTTCCTGGGACATTTTTATTTATTTATTTATTTATTTCAGTTTGATTACCAGGGAAGTCCACTGGGCCAAGAAGAACCCATTTTCAGTGGAGGCTCGGGGAGAAAAGCTCCAAAGGCAGTACAACCAAGGAATATAATGCATGAGAAGAATACAAAAGAATGTCCACATGTAAGGTGATGTATAGGTTCTGAGGATACGATACAAGATCCTGTTTATGGTGAGTTGCACATACATGAAGTCCCGTGGGTCATACACTAAAACTAGTCTGGATCTGACGTTGGTTTTAATATAGACTGACACTCTTCCACCTTTAATTCCCTCCTGTGCTGTAGCTGATCTAAAGGTGTTAATGGCAATACAAGCTTGCATTGTTGGGGTCTTCTCCATAACTTTAAACCATGTCTCCATTACTACACAGTCATCTACACTCTACAGGGAGATGAAGGCTTGAAGGGAATGGAGTTCCTTGTTAAGACTTAGCATTGAGCAGTACCTGTGGGGGAAATAAATTGCTTTTAACTATTTTCCAGATTCCAAGGATTTTTTTTTGTGGGGAATGTTGTCATGAAGAGAAAAAAGAAATACTAAATCGGAGGTGTAATTTTACCACCAATGATATACAATTGTGTCATTACAGATATTTGTTAATTCTGATGGGACCAGGCTTTTAGGATATAAGGAAAGTTTGTTTTAATATTAAAAACATAAAAATGGATGTAGTCAACTTGGCAGCAATAACTGGAGTGTAGCAAATACTAGATTGTTCCTATACGCTTAGCAACACAACAGACGTGGAAAAGAAAGTGGTTGTTAGTGGTAAATCATAGACATCTTTTGTATTTGAACATAATTGAACTAGGAATGTACTCTGTCATTTACATGACTAAATGTGTTTGGTATAATGTATGTTCCATATATAATGATAACTATTCATTCAGAGTACAACACAGGAGGCTGTTCTTACATCTTGGTAATTGTTTTATAGTTTAATTCAACTGCAAATGGTCTTCACTGACCTGAAACAATAATTGAATGATGCATTTGCATTAAATACTAGATGACTGTCACAGCTGACTAACATGTATAGCTGAAAAAAATAAGCACTTCTAACATCACACAATACATTTAACTGTGACAGGTTCAGTCTCATTCAGAGACTACTGTCTGTTTTTCTGCCAGCCCTCGTGTGTTTTGTCAGGATCAGTAACAGGTTCTCATTCAAGCTATTGCTTATTTTTGCTGGGCTTCAGTGTTGTACAAAAATAAATGCAACCCTGTGTTTCTCTGAAGCAGTGTTCCATGAAGGATCTGCTGCTAAATAAAGCTCGTGGTAAAAAGCACCATTGACCAGTGAATTTAGCATATCCAATTTTTACATAGAGTCTGTTAAGTAAATATGTAATGTAACCATAACACATATAGTTCAAATTATAATGGCATGGTTAGTTATATTTTACCCTTAAATCATTTACATATCAGTAAACAGTTGTCTTTTTAAACAGAATCACATTTTATAGATTTGTAGCTAACAAACCAGGGGCCTTTCTAAGCCTAGACAAGTTTTCCTGGAAGAATAACAACATCCTGTATCCCAACAGAACATTGAAGGCCAGGCATTTATAAGCTACCTATGTCCATGAGGGCATGTGTGGCCAGGCCAGTGTAAATTTCCTAGTCCCATCCACTGGTTAAGATTGCACTTAAACTTGGGTAATAGATAAACACAGCTTCACATGGATAGGAAGCCTGTTCCACAGGAGGGGCAGTAACTGGGGCACATATATGTCTCCAACATGTTCTGTTTAAGTTACAGACAAAATTTAGGTCCTTAGGCCTTGTACTTCTAGTACTGTTTGACTTACAAATATGTAGGAGATTCATAAGTGTGTGGTTTGTGGATGCCCTGCAATCAATAGGAGACTGAGTAGAGGAAAGGGCTGTAAGGTGCTCATGCATAAGGAAGGTTTGTTATGCCTTGTATTTATAAGGAACCTTTGAGGTTGGTCTAGTTGCTACATATTCCTGGTCAGGTACATACCAAAGGGGGCACTGTACTCCATGATATGTCTGTTAAGGGCAGAGTACAGTGGGTAATGACCTCTTTGGACCTAGATACCATGTCCTTATTTATAAGTTGTGCAACATAAAAGGATTTCCTCACCATCTTGACCATGTGGTAGTCAAAGCTAAGGTTACTGTCTATGTGCATACCCAGATCTCAGACTACTGGGTCAACTTTAAGGGGCATATTATCAACATGGTAATTAGACAAGATGGTTGACATCCCAAAGGATACAATTATGAATTTCTTAGCGTTGAGTTTAAGACCATGGTTTTGGAACCATTTGTTAGTCAGAGACAGACCTTTTTGAAGAATGCTAGTATCTGCAGGAAGTCAATGATAACCCCAGCTTGCAATCATATGCAAATTTAGTCAGCCATAGACATTTAGTATTTGCTTCCATTTTAGATAAATAGATGCCAAAAAAGTGGGCCCATGCCAAACTCTGAGGACTCCATTAGTGACTGGCCTCTTGGTGGAGGCAGCCTCACCTATTTTCACCTCCCGTGACCTATCATTGAGCCAGTTTGATATCCAGTGTGTGATAAAATGGTTTATGCCTAAATTAGTGAGCTTGTCTATAATGCCTGAATGGGGTGTTGTATCAAAATCCTTGGACAGGTTGAGGTAAGCTCTGCACACAGTCTTACTTTCTTTCAGTGGTTTGGTAACCCTCTCAAAAAGTCCACCAGATATAATAGGCAAGACCTTACTTTAAGAAAGTTGAACTGTAATGGGTCCAGTGTTTGCAGGTCACTAATGTCCTAATTTATCATGTCTATGCTGATTCTTTCCATGGCCTTACACATGAGGCTGGTCAGACTTACAGGCCTGTAGTTACTCAGATCAGTGGTTGGACCTCCTTTTTGCAGGGGAATGACTGTAGCCATTTTCCATTACTTGGGCACACAATCAAACTATAGGCTTCAGTTGAAAAGTGCTTCAAGTGGACCAGAGAGGTCATGTTTCATGCTATTTATTAAACATCCAGATGGTACTGGGGCCCACTGACAGTGTTTTTAGCCTTGGAAAGTGCATTGATTACCTGTTCCTAGTAATAGTTGGGGGATTATGGCATGATATTTCCTCAGGACTATCAGGGGCAGTGGGTTGAGAAATCTTAGCTGAATCTGTCAGCCAAAAGGTGGTTGATGCCATTTACAATAAGTTCTTCACATTGTTGTGTATTTCCCCTGAGATTATGGACATAGTTGTAGAAAGCTCTGTGTTCTCTTTGCTTGAGAAACTATTTGTTTCTTCAAGTGTAGCTTTTCAAGTATTAATTAATTCTTTTAGCTGCCGGTTTAGATTGATCAGATGACTTTTAGTATGTATAGCTTTGTTTGTCCTACACTTGACCAAGCTTGTTTTTCTTTTGTTGAATAATCAATTGATACTGTGATTCTACTAGGGTGGGTTGTCTTTTGAGTTTATCTTATTCTTAATATGAGTGGGCACAGTTCACTCTGTATAGCTATTGATATGGCTATACAAAGATTTTGTAAATAGCACAGCATATGCTATGGTTTTTACTGAGTTTGGGGGTGCTTGGAATTTACCCAAGTTGTCACTTAGTAGAAAGTTTAGCCTTAGAAAATTTCCTAAATGTTTTTGGTTTTGCTGTATTCCGGATTTAATTTTTATTTCAAGCAATACTGCATTATGGTCAGATCTGATGAGTGAAGACATTACATTGGGTGAGGAACTTCACCCTCCATGTTCATGAGTACAAGTTCAAGGATGTCTGTACCCTTGGTATAAGAATGGACCAAATGCTCCAGGATATTGATATTAACAAAGTTTAGGAATCACTAGGCTTGTGCATTAGAAGTGGTGTAGAATTCTCAGTCTATTGAAGGGTAGTTTAGATCCCCTATGCATATCATATTGGGTTGAACAGTGAGGGATGGATTTCCTGGGACATGCAGGGTGACATATAGGTTGTGAGGATATTGTAGAAGAACCTGTTTATGGTGAGTTGGACATACATGAGGTCCAGTGGGTCATGCACTTAAACTAGTCTGAATGGGAGGTTGGTTTACATTTAGACTAAGACTCTTCCACCTTTAGTTCCCTCCTGTGCAGTAGATGATCTAAAGATGTTAATGGCAGTATGACCTTGCATTGTCGGGGTCCTCTGCATAACTTTAAGCCATGTCTCTAGTACTACACAGACATCTGTCTACACTCTCCAGGGAGAGGAAAGCTTGCAGGGAGTGGAGTTTCTTGTTAAGACTTCTAGCATTGAGCAGTACCACTTTCAGATATTCCTTTGTAGATTCAGTTAAGTCATTAGGTTTATAAATTTGGCATTGTCCAAAAAAGGCACTACAGGGGTAGAAAAGGTCTTTGCCAATATCTGAAAGCCTAGATGGGATAAGTGCAGACCATCCCTGGCAAAACAGCATGGTCATCAACCATGCTCTCCAAGGCCATCAAATATTGCACCCCCCCTGGACTGACACTAGAAGCTAGACCAGTTCTTAAAATCAATCATTTTCTGTCGGAAACCTGGGATCATCACTGGAGAAGGTAGTATGCTGCTCAGTGCTAAGATCATATGTCCCTGAGACACAATCAGCAAGCTTCATAGGTTCATAGATTGGTACTAGGCTAACTGCCCTTATGGGCCATTATGAGCCTAGCCAATTACCCCATGTGAGAATCAAACCCTTCACCTTGTGTCTGTATGGTAAACATCTTAACCATTATGCCAACCTCCCACAATTGATCATGACTTGCTTCATATAGCCAAGGAAGGTACACCTCAAGTCATTAATACCCATATTGACTATGACAGAGTAATACTGGTACCTGTGGTTCAATGACCTGAGTACCTATGTGACTTGATGGAGCCTAGCCATAGAATGACAGCTAAGCATGACTCTCTCCTTACTCAGTCTGGTGAGGGGGACATCAGTGTACCTCACTATAAAATCACCAATGATCAGGAAATTTGGCTGTGCACCGGTTTGCCTTAAGGCTTAGCAGCAGAGGTGTTGGCTACAGTGTTACTATGTGTAGCTGTAGGTGGTGTTTTAATACAATGTTTGTCTGATGGTGGAGGACCCAGTTTTTAATCTGTTGTGCAGGAGGTCTTAGTGTTTTAGGAAGGTTATCCGTAAGTGCCTCAGCATAAGCAGTTTATGCGCAGTAGGCATGGTGCAGGTTTCAGTGACAACCTCTATAGGATTAGCTTTGGTTATATGAGAGAATTTTGACTCCAGAGGTAAAGTGTATTACACCTTTTGCATAATTTATCTGTTTTATAAAGAATAACTGAGTTGTCAGTGTACATGAGGCAATTGCTACAATGGCTCATAATATCTATCTCAACCAGCCTGGTCACAGTGGGATTTGGGAAGTGCATGTCCATGGCTACTAATCTACTAGGGTGGAGTGAGGGAAATTTAAATACTGAATAGGTTGATAACACAAGGAACTTGATGACCAACACTCAGCTATGCCCAAACTAGATGGTCTAGTAGTTAAAAAATGATGTCTAGGCAGTAAGGGTATTTTAAGGGAAACTTACACTGTGAGAAATTGATGTCTACACATTAAAAGAACTAAGACATTTTTAGAATAACAGACACAATAAGCCTTCAGTCAGCAATTCTCAGCTCAGAAGGGCATAGAATATCCTCTTTCTCCACAAGAGTGTAGACCACAAACCTTCCTTATGTAAGAAAACTAGCTTGGAGACCAAGTGTTTAAATCAAAACTAAGAGGCTTAGAATAACAGTGACAGTGTAATCAAACAACTAGCAAGCAGTTATAAATGCAGCAGATTAAATGAGTTAATGACAAAGGTCTATAGGTAACATAAAATATATAACAACAGATGTATATTAGCGAAACAAATTAATATTTACCATACTGTGCTCTGACAGAAAGCTTCATTGATATCACTTTTGTCTTACCTCAGTATGTGACTTGCTCGAATTTTTATTGAAGTACTTTAAAAAACACTACATTTTACCTAGATGTTACATACAGACTTTTATCATATACATAGCTCATATAAGTGCATGTAAATGCTGTGCAGTTAATTTATAGCACATTACCCTTGCTGTTCTTTGTGGCTAACAAATGTGAAACACAGATGATTTCCATTTTCAGATATGCTACCACATTTTACATAGGATACGGCTTGCATTTCCTGTGTGTGTCAGTGTTTCTTGGTTGTGTTTCTACTCACACACACACAAACTGTCTAGAGTTACATTGTAAGCTTCTGACATGTGTTTGCAAACTACTTTCCAGTCAAAATTCCACTCAGGTGGAACATCACCAGGTAAGCATACGTACTTATTTGCAAACAGTTTATTATATTTGTAGAACACAGCCTTCCAGTAAGAAGATCCTATCAGACTTGTGTCTGGTGTGATGTCCCAAGATTTGTAGTAATCATTAACAGATTTATAATCCTTACAAGGAACATATTGCCAGTTAGTGTCTTTGTTCCTAAACCGAGAGTTACTTGCAACAAGTGTTGTACAGATTTCATTTACTAAGTTAGTTGTATTTTCCCACCTATAACCATTTACTCCCTGTGGTCTGTGATAGTTAGTACTGTGTGTCACATGACCTGGTTCGGTGCATTCACAGGGGGCCCCACACCAGAAGCAATACTTCCTACATCCAGCTAATGTGTCATAAAGCACTTCGGTGGGTGAGGAGGGCAGTGATTTTATTTTTGTATCAACTTCCCACTGATCAATTTCTGTTTCAATGTCCTTTTGAATCTTGTTAATGTCAGTCTCCAAATATTTAAGAAAACACTGCAGATCAATCAGAGATGCGAATGTGCCCATGTCTGATGATATAACTAGATGGCTTTGAACACTTTCCCTTACTTTGTTGAAAAACTCCTCTATTGTTTCACAGTTAATCTTGGCATTATTTACTTCTTTTGTCAGCATGTTAACTAACATTTTCAAAATGTCAGTACCCAGTTCAAAAAGTCTGGTGTGTCCTTCATTTCTCTTCTCACAATGCTGAACTATTCTGTCACGTAGCCACTTCTCCTCATAAAATGTACTATTACAAATAAAATCATAGTAATTTTTAAAACGATCTTTAATGTGCAAGTCATACATAATTGCTACATGAAAGTTCATTCTAGTTTTAAACTCTCCCCCAGGATAGCTGCTTTTCATGTCATTAACAATCTCAGATCCCAGCCTTTTCTCAATTGCTTGGAAAATTGCTGGTTTCAGAAAGTTTTCAGCATAAGTTCCTGCCATTGTTTGGCTTACATTATTAGTTTTGTACAGTTCCTTAAACAGGCAGAAATAATTCTCTTTCTCTCTAGCAAGTAGTTTTAGAGGGTCATTTTTTTCAACAAACTTTCCATGCATATCCTTAAATTTTGGAAGTGCAGAAGCACATACACCTAAACTAAATTCCAATAGAAATTCAGAAGAAAATGAAAACCTGTCTGTCTGCTGTTCTGTAATATTTTCATGTATCTTATGTAAAAGTGCTAACCAATCACTATGGTCATAATCTCTATCTTGTGACACAATCCTATCTACAAACATGCCACACTGTTCCTCTACTGAGAGAACTTTTTGTTGGGCCATTTTTTTATCTGTCTTGTTCTTAAAAGGAGCAGCAACAAAGTTGAATGCATTTGTTAAAATAGCCTTCATACTTGGTAAATTGTACCAATTACCTTTTATTTCTTTAATTTTTTTGTTTACATCTGCTGACATTGCAGGTATGTAATCCCTCAGTTTGCTCTCCATGTCTGCCTCAATATTAATATTCTTGGGCTCAGGAACTGGAATAGAATTAGTTTCTTTATCCCACATTTTGTTAAAAAAATCTGATAATTCCTCATCATTTAGTTTAGAGTTCTCTTTTTTGCATTTTTCCAGTTGTTCAAAAATGCACTGTTCAAGTTTTATTTTGTAACTTGTTTTCAGAGCTCTGATTTTCTTAAAGCTTTTGTTCCTCCGGATTGCATCTTGGCACCTGTCTGAGGCAGAAATAATCAAATCTTTTGCAAGAGTATCAATGCTGTTAATAAATCTTTGTTTGTATTCTACAAGAAGCTTTGCCTTTTCTGTGTTATTGTTAAAATACGTTTCCAGATGCTCAAGTGCAGCATTTTTTCTTTCTGTAACCAGTTCATTGAGTTCTGTTTCTAATGACCTATATATGTCAGTTTCAGAACCTTCAATTCTATTTTCAGCCTCCACTGTCCACTCCTGCACAGCTCTTCGCATCTCCCAATCCCAGTTGGCATATTCCATTGTAAGATGATGGTAGGCCTCAGCTGCTAAGGTGTTTTTAAAACTAAATATAAAATTTTCCATTTTCACTGCATTCCATGTATCATGAACCAGTTTATAGAAGTCATTAAATGTTGGCTTGTATTTATTGCAAGTCTGAATGGTTTTAAATAAGGCCTTCTTCAGATTAAATACACTTGCACTGTATCCTTTACTAACAGATGCCATAGGGCCACAACCATGCCAAAGGCCTGCAATGTATCCCTTGGATGTGTTAGTGTCAAATGCCATAATATCAGTAAATTTATTAAATTTTGCCTCACATTTTTCCATTTTTGCTGCAGCTCTTGTAACTTCATCTAATTGGTCCATTAGAAATTTATGAGCCATCAGGTTTTGATCAGGAGCAGAAATGTCACCAACATTCTGATGAACAAACACACAAACTGGTTTCTTTCCAACCACTTTCATTCTGATAAAAGCATGCAGAACAATTTGTAATATGTCCTTCATTTCTGAAGAATGTTCCATGGACATATTTAGCAAGGTCATATCACTTAATCCAATCACTAGTGTTGCCAGTTCATTGTCATGTTCATAAGCATCTGTTAAACTCTGTAACTCAGGGGCTTTTAATCCTTCAGTATCGATAATCATGAGGAAATCGTAGCCCAACTGTGATTGTAAGCTACCTGTGATTGTAAGCAACTGCATAAATGCACCTTTTGTGCATCTCCCACTGCTCACAGCAAACTGCAACCCAAACATTGTGTTCAGCAAAGTCGACTTTCCAGTGCTTTGTACACCTAATACTGTCAGTACAAACACATGTTTATCTTTTCCTACAAGTGCAGAAACTTGTTTTAGAACAGCTGTTACCCAGCGTATTGGTATGGTACCAGCATCTCCATCAAGAAGTTCCAGCGGTAAACCTTCTAACAATAATTCTGCAGCAATACGTGCTAAAGTGTCAGCAGATGGAATTCCTTGAAATGATTCAACTTTTTCAGTTATCAGAGTTTCACAAATTTGTCCCAGTTCACGCATGAAATGTTCTAGCCCTAGTGAGGCAGTACTGAGTTCATCATTTATCTTTTTAAGCTCAGTCTGTTTTTGTTTTATTTCTGCCTCTATTTTTGTTTTGAATAATGCTTCATAGGTATGCTTGTACTGAGATCTTAATGCAGACATTTTAGTTTGAGATTGTGAATCCAACTTTTTCTTCATCCACTGAAGAAAAAGTTGTCTTTCAGTCCCAGATAGATGGATCAGATTGTGAATGAAGCTTTTCATAATTTCAGGAAGACCTTTTTGTAACAAAGACTGTCTTAAGTGGCTCTTTGTTCTTTCTAAGTTTGTGTTATAGCGTTCCATATTTCCTGAGCAGTTTTTTAAACGGTTTTGCTCCTTTTCAATATCTGACAATTTCTTGCAGGTTTCACCTTGAAAGCTGAAATTGCTGCATTTGAAACATGATACATCTTCATGTTTAATAAGAGAAATTATGTTTTCAGACAGCTTCTTTGTAGATGTAATTTTATCATCATCTTCATCTATGTGAATTTTACAATGCCGTGCCACAGAAATCATGTCCTCTAAACATAAACTGTTTCCTTGATCACACTGATCCACCGCAGACTGTAGTACAAACTGAAGTTTTTGTGTAAACCTCCACTCATTCTCCTTGTGTTTCATAATGACATGTTTTTTGACCAAAGAAAACTTTTTTACAAAAGTCATTAGTAAATTCTTTGAAGACTCTGATATAACATCTGAGGTTAATACAAGGTAGAGCTGTGCATTGCCTTTCGCAAAGTTTTCCAAGTACTGAAGTTTTGACTCTGTAATATCACCAAGGAACACAAAGACAGCAGAAGAGACTTGTGTTAAAAAATTAACTTGTTCTAGTGCTGTTTGGCCATCACCACGGAGGTTAATTATCTGAAATGGTTGTGTGTAAACATCAATGCTTTCAGAGCCACAGGGTAAATACCATGTGGTCTCTGCAAGTCCTTCAGAAATTTTCCGGGATAAATCTGCAGAGTCCATTTGGTGATGGAGAAAGATGTTCTGATATTGCTGTTTGTTGCTGAGTATGTCATTCAGTGTTTTAGACTTTGACACACTGATGTTGCCTATCCTTAGAAATGAAAAGGTTGGAAATTTCAGTGAAACCACATGTCCTTCCTGGAACCCAGTGCCACCTATGGGGTTCCACTTCTTTTTAACTGAGCGCAGTGCCCACAAAAGGAAGGTGTAACTGTTGTTCCATGTAGGTAGTAACAGCGGTAATGCAAGCTGACATGAAGCTATTTTTACCATAAGTTCCTGTTGTAACAGAGCATCTGAACAGAGAAACACTGACACAATTAAATCTAATGGGTGGATCCAGGAAAATGAAGAAAAGTCAGAAGTTGTAAAAATTTTTTCAGACTCCAATTCCTTGTCATTTTCGATGAAATTATCAAACCTACATTTTATATTGACCGCACTGGAATCGGATCTCATTATCTTCCTAAGAAAATACCACGGAAGATGTTTTAGATAATCTGGTGTACACCCTTCCAAAGACTCAGCACTAATTTCTAGAACATTCCACAGTGAAATCTTCTTCTCCTTATGGTAAGGAATCAAACCCAATTTTGTTAGTACTTCATCAGCATGACTGTTCCATGTGTACCTGTCCGAGTTGGTATCACTCATAGATTCAGACTTCTCTTTGTCATTATCTTGCAGATATATATTCCATGCAGGTGTGTTTGTTTTTTTGTCACAACAAATATTTCCATCTGCTTGGGCTGTTTCTTTAACATCTGCAAATGTAATTATGAGAATAAAGTATTTTATTAAAGAATAATACACTTAAATGGATTGTAATGAGAAAATACATCATAAATGTTACCCTAACATTCAAAAGAACTATTGCAGTTTTATAATTATTAAACTGATTTTTGGCAGAAGCACATCACTTAGAAATGAACTTGTAATGGTAGTTTGAATCAACATTGGTCATCTTCTAAGTCATTATCAGATGACATGCAATATTTAGAGACAGACAAGTACACAACTGTTTGTTAGCTATGTAAATGAATCTAGACAAAGTGCTAACACAAAATTTAGCCAATATAGTGGCTGTATAGAACAAACTGAAAGAACTCCATAGCAAGACGTCTGTGAACGGTGTGTAATTGGCTACATGAAACTTACTTATTTTTTTTAAGTGAAGCACAACAGGTGTACTTGCAGGAAATATGTACAGAGTTTTAAATCAAGTATGTTTATTTTTAAGAATAAAAAAAAAGAATGAAATACTTTACAAAATGCAGTTCTGACTTCCAGTAAATTGTGCTGCACACAAAATGTATAGAATATAAAAATGTGTAACAATCTGCAGATGTCTTTTTAGCAGAGTTACAGAAAACCTTAGAAATTATAACTGATACATGCATTCATTAGCAGAGGAGTTTCTTCAAGAAGCACCTTAACTGACCCCCCACCCCCAGTTAATTCACTATAAAAACAGAAATCTTGCATTCACAATGTAAACCAAACTAGAAACAGAACTGTGACCCTTTCAGGTTCAGAAGACAAGTGTTAGAATCAGAAATTAGACTTTACCTTTTAAAGTGTACATAGAGCACTTTTGAATGGAAAGCTCATGATTGGGATATATTTCTTATGAGATTTCTTCATCTGTTAAATGTTTTTAACAGCCAGATATAGACCGACTATGTTAAACATTCTGCTAGTGATAGTTTACAATTAAAACAACTATAATAATTTATTTTCTAAATGCAGTGTTGTCTGTTTGAAATTTTATATTTCTTTATACAAGGTTTTAGCATTATATATGTCATTTTACACAATTAATTGCTTAGATGTATTTACTTCAGGTTAAGAGTTGTGTTATTCCATTTCAAAACCTTGAGACTGGTGATTTACTAGTATAGAGGTATGCGTGTAGATGTGATGACTTACTACCTGTTGGCATGTCCCTTTTAAAGAGTAACTGCTTAATTATAATGACCAAACATTGTATTATGGTTAGATTTTATGTGGGAACAGAAATTGTGTTTGTGGTTTGATGGGTTATCTAGTTTCTGACAGTGACAAAACGCCAAAGTTGACCATCGAGGTTCACCAGAAACTTTAATGATTACCGCTTTCATCCATTCAGAAACAATTGGATTTCATCAGATAACAGTTCTCCAAGTCACATTGCCTTTTATAACAAGCAAGCCTTCCTAGTAATTAGTTAAATCAGCCAATTTCAAACTAGTCAATCCTATATTAAAGTGACAGATACAAAAATTCCTTAAAATTTCACTGTGACCTTACCTAAAGGTATTTCTATAAAACCTTGTATGTTTTCATATTAAAATTGACTTTTTGTAAAACATGAATTTACACTCCACAATAACCATATTGTCACTACTCAAAAAAGAACTTAAATTATATATGAATCATATGAAACATATAATGCACACAATTAATACACAGAAAAATAGTCAAAAGATGTTGAAATAAAATGAAATGAAGCCTTATAATCTTATTTTTCTAAGGCCCTCAATTTAAGCTGACAGTAAATGGAATTAAGCTCATTCAGCCCTGGCCAAGGCTATGCATTCAATCTGAGTTGCCAAAGCAACTCATTCCTTTCCAGATGAAGGCCTATGGGTCCAACCCTTGACTCAGACTGAATCTGGTGTCCACTACATTATGATCCTGACTAGAAACTGCCACATTCCCATTACCATTAAGTAAATTATTAAATGTTATTTTATTATTATTATTATTATTATTATTATTATTATTATTATTAAAGAAAATGGGGTGGTAAAAACCATTCTCCCTTTTATTCATCACTTCCATTTTAAGCTCACTCAACAGATCTGGTAGATATCCCCTGCTTGAGAACATATCACACAGTAGTTCACATTTCTTAATGACTTCAGTTTCCTCATGGCTGAGGCACTATTTATTGTGATGTAACTCAAGTGGTTGTCAAACCAGGATGATGTTGTGATACTATTATACAACAGGAAAGGGATGATTCCAGGGGTAAATAATTTAGCTGCTTTATATTTACAGGAGAAGCCACAGTGACTGTGTTTGTTGTCATGGCTGAGGTACTGCTTATTGTGATGTATCTGTCAGCAGGTAGCAGTGATGTGGGAGTGTCGTATCAGCATTCATGAATGAATGTCTGCACTGTGTTTGTAGTCATAGCTGAAGCACTGCTTATTCTTATGTAACTGTCAGCAGGTAGCAGTGATGTGGGAGTGTCGTATCAGCATTCATGAATGAATGTCTGCACTGTGTTTGTAGTCATGACTGGCTTGGCCCTTGACCAGTGTATCTGTCAGCAGGTATGATGATAATAGAAGTCATCGTGTCAGCATCAGCAGAATGAATGTCTGCACTGGCTGTTTGTAGTCATGACACGAAGCGTACTTTATTGTGATGTATCGTGGCAGGTACCAGTGATGTGGAGTGTGTATCGCGTTGAAGATGAATGTCACTGCACTAATGATTTTATGATGCGTGGCTGAAGCACTGCTTATTGTGATGTAACTGTCAGCAGGTACCAGTGATGTGGGAGTGTCGTATCAGCATTCATGAATGAATGTCTGCACTGTGTTTGTAGTCATGGCTGAAGCACTGCTTATTGTGATGTATCTGTCAGCAGGTACCAGTGATGTGGGAGTGTCGTATCAGCATTCATGAATGAATGTCTGCACTGTGTTTGCAGTGGAAGTAAGCTGAAGCACTGCTTATTGTGATGTATCTGTCAGCAGGTACCAGTGATGTGGGAGTGTCATATCAGCATTCATGAATGAATGTCTGCACTGTGTTTGCAGTCATGGCTGAAGCACTGCTTATTGTGATGTATCTGTCAGCAGGTACCAGTGATGTGGGAGTGTCGTATCAGCATTCATGAATGAATGTCTGCACTGTGTTTGTAGTCATGGCTGAAGCACTGCTTATTGTGATGTATCTGTCAGCAGGTACCAGTGATGTGGGAGTGTCGTATCAGGATTCATGAATAGATAATGTCTGCACTGTGTTTGTAGT